>NC_044050.1:21211995-21334495 GCF_902167405.1 Gadus morhua | reverse complement strand
CAACGCAGAACCAAAACAGGTTCACGACTGCGACGAAGCGTCTGCGTGGTCATTGCGTTGCACTGACGTGGAACCATAATCGGGCCTTTACTCACAAAGAGTGGAAATAAAGTGAGAACCATAAGATGTGTGTGGTTGGTGGCGGTGGTGGTGGTGGTGGGGGGGGGGGGGGGGGCATTAGACATTTTGTGTACCTATTTATTGATTTTGTTTTTTTATGATGCTGTGTTTTACATGTGAGTCTTGGGGTTACACTTCATTTTTCAATTCTATTTCATGGTCTGTTTTTTTTTTTAACCATCACAAAAAAAACACATAACCTATCTTGCCTTTGATAGAGGCAAACATTAATTATAAAGCTACAAAGTATAAATTAATTAAAAGGCGTATTAAGCGTTATTATAAAGGTTTTATGACCAATGTGTGTTTTCTGGTTCCACTGAAGTTTGAATGACAATAACAGAATGCTGTCTTGGGTATGCTAAGGATAGGCTATTTTTTAATTGTATAGGGCCGATTTAAGATCGATTGGAATTTTTGCTGTTAGTTAGCGTCTTCCATCATTTTACTACTGAGGCCAACATCGATTTGGGGTTTTGCGTTTTGCTGTTCAGGCCTATACTGCAGTTTGACTTCTTTGTAGTCCAGGTCATGTCAACCCTCTGAAGCGGTCTGCCTATCGGTCACAAATCCCTTTGGGGATGCCTTAGTGCTGTGAATGGTGGGCTAGGAGCTCCACCCGGCAAAGCTCTTGGGGGACGCCTTAGTTCTGTGGATGGTGGACTAGGAGCTTCCGATTTTTCATGATGTCAAATTATTGTCTTTCATTACTTTACTTCCCAAAACACACATTCAACCACCAACAGTTTTTTTTTATTGTGTAAATTAGTTGTAATCGTTTTTTTATTAGTTGGTATTGTATTTATTTACAGGTGGCTTGTACAGTGATGTAAGGGACAACATTGCTAGGCCTACAGTGTAAGTTCCCTCAGATCTTGAGATGGATATTGGAGACACTGTCGGAGGTCTTTTTTTATGGCTTGTGGAATTGGAATTCTGTTTAAAAAAAAACCACCTGACATGTTTGTGTCAAACATTAAAATATTGATATGTGATATTGTTGCAACTCTTTCTTACTGGTGCATTTGCTGAACGAGACCGCAATGTGGGTGACAAATGTGATTATTCTAAGTCCCGTTGAATAAGAGTCTGCTAAGTGACGTTACATTTGTATTTTGAATTTAATAAAGAAGGGAAAAAAGAGTGTCTTTGTTTTTATGTTATAAAACTAGTAGGCCTAGACATTTACAGAATTTTGATTTTGCCGTTATAAAGTATTGTTTTCAAGAAAGTTACATGTAGGCCTATCTGTATCCAGGAATGCAACAGCACGCCTGTTAAGAGATGTGGGCCCTATCATAACGTTTTTACTGTGCCCTCCAATCCGAATATGTAACTTCATGGCGACCCTTCGGGTGAAGTCCTCCATCCACTAGAAATATTAATCTAGTGTTCCATTCTACTTAAAACGTCAAGGCGCCAAGTTGCATCAATGGTTTGGCAAAATCCCTTCTCCAAAAATCGATTTGCCATCGGTAAATAAGTAGGCCTCAACATGGACACAACTTTGTCAAAGGCGGTTTCTAGTGCACACCTGTCTACGTGCTTCATGGTCCCACCGATTTAGAAGAAATATCCGTGTTGTAAACCTAATCTCCCTAGCCTTAGTTTAAATCATGAGAAGTGAAGAAAGTTGTGCATAGGTATAGCTCTTGCATGAGGCAGTAGATATCCGACATCAAGTTACGCATGGAAACACCAATTTCACAGCATTCTATATTCAACGCACCATCGACAAAAGATTAAAAAAATTAAAGTTAAAATGATTTAACCACAAAGGGACAAGAAAATGTACTTCGCTATGGCTTTTATTACAAGCTGAATATCCATAGACAATATTCAGTACAAACAGCAACCTTATTTGGAATATTATTAAGGTAAAGGGCATGTGTTCTAAATCGGCGGCATTTCACTTCGAACAAAGAAAATTGCTGGTGCTCAGATGGGATAATACCACCTTAAATGTCAATTGTTGTCTGTGGGGGCCCGGGCGCCATCTTCGGTCCACCTTAAGCGCACAATGTGGCCAAAGAACGCGAGCACACAAGTGAGGCTTCCGTTGTCATTCTTCAGCTGGGGTTCGCACCGCGGCTTGGCGCTCCCAGGGAACATTTCTCCTGAAACAACACCCAATATTTCCTGTACGAATCTAATTTGGAAAAAAAATGTCTGAACCCAAGTACCGAGAATGGATCCTTGAAACAATCGATTCTCTGCGCTCCAGAAAAGCACGCCCGGATCTGGAAAGGATATGTCGAATGGTCCGAAGACGACACGGGTCAGACCCAGACCGAACCAGGACAGAACTGGAGAAACTGATTCAACAACAGACCGTGCTCAAAGTTAGCTACAAGGGATCTATTTCCTATCGAAACGCAGCGAAGGTGCAGAGAAAAAGCAGAAAAAAGACCGAGTTGGCGCCTGCCTGTAGCGCTGGCTCTGAGGAATCCAGGGAGCGGACCCACCACCACATCCTAAACAACGGCGATAGTGCTCACAGCTTCACGGACCAGGAGGACGACTCGGAACCCAGCCTAGACCAACGACTCCAAACCCCGACCAACACAACAGAAAATACAACCAGGGAGTCTTGCGATCCCCGTAGCGGGAGCGTGTGCCTCAGTTGTGGTGCAACGACGGGCTGTGTCGGGAGCGGCTGTCAAAGGGAGAACGCGAGTGCACTGAAAGACCCGGGATTAGGACAACACTTAAAGGCTGGCTGCCCTTCGCCTAGCCATGACCACATAGTGAACGCCACGGACTGTGATAACGACACAATAACACCACCCGATGCCCATCGGAAAGAGCCGGGTTCGTGCGGTGCCGCGGGGGGCAGCGGCGAAGCGGAGGACGCGAAGAAGGAAACTTGCCCCGTGCGTGCCGCCGCCGCCGACGAAGCCACTTCCATTGAAACGCAGAAACCCCCGGTAGCCCTCAAGCCAGCTCAAGTCGGCCAGTCGGACCTGGGAGACAGACTGGTCTCATCTGTCCGCAGCCTTTCTGAGAGAAACGTGCGAGCGTACTCTGGAGCGACGAGAGGCCAGATCAAGCCACTCGGACTGAGAGAGATCTTGGGCCACCTGAGCGGCCAGGAGTGGCTCTCTGAGGAGAAGTTGACCAGAGGCAGAGTCAAAGGGGTCCTCGAGAGGGAGATCGCTAGAGGCCGGCTGCGCAGGACCCGCTGCGGGAACATCACTCTTCCGTTGAGGGGGGTGATGGTGCTGGAAAATATGACCACGGACCGACATCTCAACCGCGTAGCGCAGGGCAGGAACATTGTGGGGAAGGTGAGGCCAGCTTAACATGTACAGCACGTCCAAAGCCCGCACAGTGGGCCGAACTGCGTTGTTTGTCGGCTCTCTCTGTCGGCGAATGAACGATCACCCAACCGCACCTGCGGGACGCGCTCCGCTCGCCCTGTTTCCTTGTTACCGTGTTGTCGCTCATGCGAAATAAAAAACATGATGTGTGATCTGTTTACATCATTGAGCGAGTCTATGAACAATGCGGTCTAATTGGATGCAGATTGGTTTGGTTTCGATCTATTATTTGAAGGTCTTTTTTTCTGCAGTCTACAAAGGGGCGACACGGTCGCTCCTCGGTTCGCTCCAAGAAACACGCGCATAACAGAGCGCGCACGAGTCGGGCCGGTCTTAATGAAACAAGAGAGGGAGGGACGGGGCGGGGGGGTTGATTGCCACAAAACAGAGTTTATTCCGGATCTGTTTCTCATCGGGGGTGTAAATGTTAACTCGGGATGTGCTCAGGCCGGTAGTTTGGAGATGGTCCTACCATTTCCTGAGCGCGCGTCTCTCTGGCTCCCTCTCTATTACGACCTCTCCCTTAGCATTACACTCGGTCGTGCCCCGACCGTCTCCCTTTGGAGGTAGAACGCGAGCTACGAATACTTTCGGAGAAGATTATTGCAATAGTGTATAACCGTGCAGTATGGTTGGATCATCTAAAATGCAGAAGGTCACACACTTTAATAGGATGTATAATCTTATATTGCACCATCCCATCCGTTCCTTACCAGGAGAAGGATGTGGAGGAAGGTTGTGGAGAAAAGGAGGAGGAGGAGGAGGAAGAGGAGGATCAAGACGATCTCCAAAGTGCAGAGAAGGAGGAAGAAGTGATAACCAAACCAGGCCTAGAAGATGACGCTGATATCGAGTCACCGCCAGAAAACCCCCAACACCTGCAGCAGTATTGTGGTGAGGTTGATAACATTATTGCCCATTTGTATACGTGTGACTTGTGATGCTAGTAGTGTTAATGTTGATACCATCCTCACCCCTGTCATCCCATGCTTAGGTGTGTCAGTTCAAGATTCTCTGCCTAGGACGAGATCACTTCCTGCATGGGACGGCTTGCCCTCACACACGAGCATTCAGCCAGGGGACAGCATTGCCACAACCGATACACTACAGAGAGATGCACATGTAAGTGTGTGTACTATTTCTAATGATTTACATGGTATACACTTGCTCAATAACTTCTTGCAAATGCATTTTATGTAACAGATATATGTGTATACATATATCTATAATAGTAATAATAATAAATATATATATATATATATATATATATATATATATATATATATATATATATATATATATATATATATATATATATATATATATGTATTATTACTATTATTATTATTATTATTATTATTATTATTATTATATTATTATTAAAGAATACTTATAATTATTATTACTGATGCAAGAGAGGGTATTCCTTGTGTTCCACTGTAGGCATTTAGTTTAATTAACTGGTGCTACAGTAAATTATACATTGTAACTGGACGCGAGCAGTGGCGGCTCCTGAGCTCGCCACTAGGTGGTGCGAGAGAGCGGATTTATGTGAGCACCCGCGGAGAGCGAGGTCGAAACATATGGGCATTTTTGGGAAATTATAGTCATTTCACAGACACAGCAGAGGAATATGCAGTACGTGTTATTCTGTTTTCGTAATGATATGTATTTGTGTGTTGTGTGTACACAACTACAGGTCAAAAGTGGCATACCTGTGAAAGATTCTTTACGTGCTCCTGATTTAACATACTTCAAATGCATATCTTATCAATTATCAGGATCTGTCTCCACCTCCTCCTATTCCCTGCCTGGATCAGGTTGAGATGCAATTCCGTGCTTCTCCGATCATAAACAGTAAGTTCTGCTTTCCATTGAGTTTCTAAATGAATTTAATCCACTGTGCGTGAGTGTGTGTAAGTGCATGCTGTGATAGTGCCTGTGTGTGATTGTGTGCACGCGCATCTGTCTTTGTACCTTTGTTTTTGCGTGTTTGTGTGCGTGCGCATGTGTTTGTGTTTTTGCCTGTGTGTGTGTGGGTGGTGTGTGAGTGAAATTTCCCCTTGTGGTCCTGCCTCTATGTGTGTTCAGCTAACCAGAGATTAAGATATCTGCAATAGGCTTTATTTACCTTGCAGAAGAAGCTCTCTAGGCAGCCATTGCAATTTGTGCGGCAACAACGTTTTGAATGTGTTATGTCTGTTTCCTTGGAGATGTAGTGTGCAGGGGAGAAGTGGGCATGCGCCAGGGTGTGTCAGAGGAACAAGGGATGAACGGAGGATTTGATGACGGACTGTGAGTACCGCTTTCAAAGAGAGGGAAGGAGAGAGAACACAGTGTTGGAGTGAAAGAAGGACGGGCATGTGTTGTGATGATGGACTAACCAAAAGTACCTCCATTGCATTTAGTCCCATGAAGTCCGAGGGGCTTGGCATGAGTCCCGTGGACTGGACTGTGTCCGATGTGGCCAGTTATTTTGCAGCAGTGGGGTTTCCTGAACAGGCAGTTGCCTTCAAGGCTCAGGTAGGACTGTGACACCTCAAACAACCACAGGACGGCAAAACAAACGCAACAGAATACTATGATGGAGAATATAAAATATTTATTTGTCTCTACATCTCTCACTCTCCAATAGGAAATTGACGGTAAGTCCCTTCTGCTGATGCAGCGTAACGACGTACTGACTGGACTGTCCATCAGGCTCGGCCCAGCAGTCAAGATATATGAGCGTCACGTGAAAGCTTTGCAAAAAACACATTTTGAAGATGATGACTGCTGACCTCAAAGGTCTGAGAAGCACAGAGCGATGTAGAATTTTTAGTCTTAGAGTTTAAGCTCTTACCATGTGAAAAAAATCACACATTCAGAATGTCTCAAACAAACATTTAGAATCATCGCATACATTTATTGTCAAAATCACATTGGTAACCCTGGCAATGTCTGAATGAGCACTTTACTGTTTCTAGACATATTTTATACACATTTTTATTTAAAAAGGTACTGTTATATATGTATAATTACCAGTGTACTGTGAGGAAACAAATCAAACGTGTGTGTGTGTGGGCGCGTGTATGCGCCATTTGTATGTGCGTACATGCGTGTGTGTTTGTGTTTATGTAATAAACTCGTAGCAACATCATTGGATTTTCCTACAACATGTAGTATTGCAATACATATTCCATGACACCTTAAAAACTTCAATGTAGGTAATAAGCTCTGCAGGTATGCAGTTTTGTAGAGTTCATTCCTCAACTGTAGTAATGAGGTAACTAGCTTTATACAGGCCAAATGTCACGTATTAGTAATTTTAGTAGATGGATAGGGAAGGGTTAAACGTAGGCCTAAACCATTCAATTGTAAAGTATGTTTCTTCCAACTGTCTCCAGATATGATTTGACATTTTGGCCTACTGCTTAAATACAGCATCACTGAAGTCCACCGAGATAACATACCGGCTAATGACAAGCTGAACATTACATGAAATTGTGCAATGTAACACAATACAAATCATGTAAATAGACATCCACAGTTTGATAACCTACATTTGTAATGTTCCAATAATATCCCCCTACCAGCGGGGTGAAGGTCCAGGTCACAAGTTATATAGCCAGATCATCACCCTTTTGAATTGTGAATGTGATGTTTTTTATCTGGAGAGAAGCTGTACAAACCAAAATCATATGGTAGCCTTCTGTCACTAGACTACTGTCATTGGAGAGCTAAATCTTGCTCTTGAATGTTCTCTCTCTCTTTACTTTTCTCTGGAATCTTAATTACAGCAGCTTTAAAACCAACAGTTTAGATCTTACCTTCACTTCATTGGTCCCAATTTCGTTCCTTCGTGTTGTGAACAAATGATGAGCGTTCAGCAAAGCGCTGGATGCTGTGATGGACGGTCATAATGAATTACGGACAAGGACATATATCAGATAGCTTATGAGACGCTGATAATTATTTTTTTCATTTTGGAATTGGAATGTTTGTTAGGATTCCATTTTTTTTAGAACGTCAAACAAAGCTTTACTCTGATGCGCCAACCAGGGTCAGAATTTAAATTATTTAAACTTTACATGCAGCGTCCAGGTGGAAAATCGTAGCTCGTCTGACATGCCCAATGTGGCACTAATGTTAGGATAGGTTTCAATGCTGTAGCCTACTCCAATGCCCAGGATGAGCCACCAGGGTCCTCCCGTTTATTTTTTTTAATAGCTGGAAAGTCCCAGTTCTCTTCGGTCACTGGGCTCTCCGGTTTAACCTGAGACGAGAGAGACGTATGTTTTCAGTGTCCATGGGGATAACTCATGGGGTCTTTTGTGGCTTGTTATCTGGAATCAACAATGTATAAACAATGTTTCTAATAAAAAAAAAAGTAAACCATGGCTCTCTTTCCCGAACTGGTGTCTGTGAAGCTCATAAATACACAACTTAATCTAACAAAAATATTGCTAGGATTTAATCGGCTAATAATGTGGCTATCCTAAGCAGTGGCTATCTTTAAAATTGAAGTAGTCCTTCTCCAAATAATATTGGAGAAGGACTTATACACTTACTTATTATATATTAGTTAGGCCTACGTGTTTTTTTGACAAATATTTTATTGTCTTTTTTCAACTACTATGCAAAGACACAACACAAAACTAGACACAACTAACAAGACACATCAATAAGTGCGAAGGCACTTGAGGAGGTTTCAAATATGCAGATATTTGTGATAACAAAGGCAAAGTGCAGTAACTACGTATTTTGCCAAAATTGAGTTCAGACTGAAAATGGGTTTTATAACACCTTCTTTGTCTTGAGACAACAACTATTTTTCTTCCTATAAAGGTATTAATTGAGAGTATCACCACTATTGTACCTGAAACAGGTTTGGCCGGCCAGTATGAATACTTTGAAGGCATTTTTCTCAGTTTCAATGTTGGCGTAGTTACTGCACTTTGCCTTTGTAGGGCAGTGTAGTAACTGACTATATTTCACGGCGAAGTGGCGAAGTCACGCCCATTCCGGTAGAGCCCATGGGACCAATGAGATCGAAAAATATGAATGGGTTTTAATGGAGGGGAAGTAGGCTAATTGTCTTCTGGTTCCCGTCTTTATATGCCTCGGATTACACATATGTTGTTTGTGGATTTAAATGATAATTTTTCATGCAAAGAAAACTAAAAAAATTCGCGAAGAAGTTTGATAGTGTTAGGTTTTATGTGAAGCCGCTTTGTGAACTTCAGCTCTTCGCTGCTCTCGACGCGAATGATATGTCGTCACCACCCGCAATCGAATTCATGTCGATCTCTCTGCTCCACTTCACGGCTTTTTTCCAAGGGGATGATAAAAGCATCGAAAGAGGTGAAAACCATTATGAATCGGGGCATGTGTAGAGTTTCAGTTATGCCAATGGGGAGATTGCATGGAAGATTGTCGGTCTTGTCCACGCCTGTCGCAGGGAGCGTGACGTCAGATACGAGACGTGTAGTCTGTCTCATTGTATTTTCTCTAAAGCCTTTAACTGAACAATTGCACAATAAATGGTCAAACTCTTGACATGAAAAAATATAATTTAAATCCACAAACAACATATGTGTAATCTGGGGCATATAAAGGCTGGGACCAGAAAATAATTACTTTCTCTCAAACCCATTCATATTTTTCGCTCTACCGGTAAGGGCGTGACTTCGCCACAGGGGGGGAAAAGGGAGTGACACTATGAAATTACAAACACGTACATGCACAGATGGACACCGATTATACCCCTCATATAAAATGCATCGGTACGTGTTAATTGGTAAATCAAATATACATCTATATTAATTTTTACCTCTTGTACTTATAAGTATTCAGTGAAGGTGTAGCCTTGTGGCTGGCAGGACCCGATGGGCATTACCGTCCACGGAACTGATGTGCGCTGCTGTTTCACTTCGGAACGATCTGTTGTTTATTTCCGTTCCAGGGCGGAAGTACCTTCAGGTAGTTTCTGGAGGTGACCGAACGGGAGTATAACTGTATAAATATATATATATATATCCAACAGGGTAACCGCTGACTCCTGCGTTATTAGTTCTGGTGTTCTGCACTGCCAAGACACTAAAACATGGGGGCTCACCTTTCGAGACGGTATATCACCGAAAGGGATACCGAGCCAGACCCAGCGAAGAAATACGACTTCGATCCCCTTTATGGCTTTCCCGAAAGAAAGGAACGAGGTCTGTGTTTTGTTTTGATGCAAATATCTATCATATCTGCTCTGTGTACTGTGTGAAAATGGCTTCAAAAAATATCCATATTTTTTGGCTAAAGCATCAATGACCCCGTCTCACTAATATAATCCACCCATTGCTATGACCCTCTTGCTAACACCGTCTTCTCTGAATGTTGTCACCCATCCTTTAGTGTCCCAAAACGTATATTAACTATCAAACAATTCGTTTAAAAGCACTCTTCGTATACACCTGTTTGTGTTGAATCGTGTCATGTTGTACCACTTCACCAGAGATGGTAGCGACCCAGGAACAAATGAACTTGGCCCGTCTACCGTTGGAGCAGAGGGACTACTGTGCTCACTATCTCCTCAAAGTCATGAAGTGCAAGAGGGATAACTGGCCCAACCTGCTCGCTTGCAGCCACGAAAAACATGACTGGGACTACTGCCAGCACGAGGAGTAAGTGAGATTGGAAAAGATGGGTCGAAGTGACACATGTTCTAGTGGCACGCCATGATATTTTTAATACAGTAAATATTTTGTATTCTACTTATTGCATTCTAAAATATCAAACGGGATGCATATGAATATAAGGATGGGAAACATTCAAGGATTTATCTGAAAACATTTGTAAATGTGGTTTGTAATGTGAGTTGTAAACAAAACCAAGAATATATCGGTTGACATGAAAAAGCAATTCTGTAAAGCAACCTTGTCAGTTATTTATTTCTATGAAGAAAATAAAATATTAAAGGCGTGAATCCTCGCCCTATGATCTTTAACTAATTCAAAGTGTAGCCAAAATACACAACTGAGACCCACTCCGAGTTCATATTTGTTGGTCAATATTTAAACTTCTAATTGAGTATTGTATAGTGGAAGTTTCCACACTAGCCAGAGATCACCTTACTCATGGTGACATGCATGACGTGAAAAATAATCAGAAATGTAACCAATACTTCCATACAGTGTCTTAACTGTGGCCTAGCCTGAAGTAATCCAACACTTGTCTGCCCACATTGATTCCCCTCTCCCCCACAGCTATGTCATGCGTATGAAGGAGTACGAGAGAGAGCGGAGACTCCAGCTGAGGAAGAAGAGGATCGAGGGCCAAGCTGAGGCTGCGTGATTAGAATCACAACTTACCCTTGATTTTCTGTGTATATACCTGCTTCTGACCACAATAAACAGCCATATTTGAGCTGAACCAAGTCTCAGTTCATCTTCATTGACGTCCACTATAGTAGGCCGTACTTGAATTACAAAAGGTTAACTAATAACTACTTTGACAAATGGTCACAATAGCATAACCATACAGTGTATGATATAACCCAATATATGCAAGCAAATCTGTTTTTTAGCCGTGTAACTGAATTCAATAAATTGATATGCACGTGAAGGAAACTTGAGTAGCTGTTAGTTGGTTTCTTGATCAAAGATAGTTGGTTTCTTGATCAAAGATAGCTGGACAATCAAGTATGTGCAATCAGAACACAACATGCCAAAATTGGCTTGTATGTTCAATATCTGCACCGGATTTGAAGAATCGAATAGAATTGGTTTTTAATTGGTAGTTAAATTGTCTTGAAGTTCAACAAAGATGGGCAACATTTTGTTAAAGATTTTTTAATAAATTAAACCTTGACAAACAAAACCAAATTACAAGCATGAAGCTGATATCTTAAATATATCAATGCTAAAACAGGATGAATTTAAGGTTCTATAATATTACATATTAAGCTAAATGAAAATCCAGAGTTACAATTAATTCAAACTAATGGTTTTACAAAATTTCTGTCAATTGTTTAATAAGATTCCAAATAATGTGTTGGTATCTGTTGACCCCAGTTAACCAACCTGATTCAATTGGGTGTCAAAAAACAGAGTCAAAAAGGAAAGATTAGAAACATGAATAAGAATGGATGTTACTTTGTTTAGCTGGAAAGGAAAAGGTAACAGAATTCCCAAAAGGAAAGGGAATTTTATGGAAACATGTTCTTTGCTTTTATAAAAAGGGGGAGGAGATGGTTTGGTTGGGGGGGGGGGGGGGGGTAATGTAATGTACTGCTAGAGCTCTGTAATGCTCTACAGAACGAAAGGCAGGATGGGAGAGCGGAGAGGTGGGTAGTCGCGGAACTCTTTAAGGTAGCTGCGGTGCTTCCCTTTGGCCCACACAGTCATCTGGAAGAAGCCAACCACGGTGAAGAAGGCCACCGGCAGACACTGGGTCATCAACGTGAAGCCCAGCCATGAGCCAAGCTGCAGAGTGAGAAGCAGATTGGACATTTTACTGGCAAGCGTTTACCACCAGAGGGCAGCAGATGAACCCAAATAGGGCCCATTCAACGGACCAAGCAGGAACTCTATTTTTTATGCATTGCAGATGCACGGTGACATTTTGTATTGATTAAATGTCTTTGGTAGCTTGACCTCAAAATAAGCTATACATACAACAAGTAGACATGACTCATCCAACAAATAACATATTGACATGCATATTTTCTTCCAATAGTGCTTTTCTAGAGACATTGACATAAATCGATTCACATCTTCACTTTAACAAAGAATTTCAACTGAAATAAATTGCACTTATTTCATGCATCTGTTTGTACAACGTATATGCCTGTACCCTTTCATAGTACCTCACGGAAAAAAATGCAGTGGCACAAGCCCCCCGAAAATTTTTCCCATTCAAGTCGAAGTAGCCTACAAAACGCTGCATGAAATGTATGTTTTTCATGCTTGGCTAGCCAGCCTACAGCCACCTGCCAAGGCCATCAACAGCCCGAGCATGGGTTCTGTCACCGGTACCTCATAGGTGTAGTTGGGGCAGGATACGAGGAGGAAGATCCATGTGAAGGGGTTCTTCGTCGGGTAAGGAATCTTCCTGGTTTTGGAGCCTAGGCGGAGGAGGAGGGAAAACAGACGCAATTAATTCATTTTCAGAAAGCTTTGACCGAGAAAATGAAAAAACAAACACTCATACATCCAAAGCACATGCGTCTACCTGGGGGGCGGAGGTTCCGGAGAGCGATGTGGATGGAGAAATTACCGATCTGACAGAACTAAGAAGGAATCATATTGACAGTCTCATTATACATGGAAAACCAACTACTTGCAATAGCAGGTATTTAAAATGTGTTGGCGGTCACAGCTGTCCCAGAAGTTAGGAAATGTTTTAATTTGAGCATCATTAATGCCATTGGCTGGACCAAGAAAACAAGAGACATCAGGGGAAAAAAAGGAATAACGAAATGTGGAAAATATTTGTTCTTTTACCAGGAACATGACGAGGGCTAGCCGGATTTGCTGCTCGCCGTATACTGCAATGGCAAAACAACTGGTTTTCAGTCAGAAGCATCAAAAACCACAACCCAAAACGTGCAACGGCCATTTGAATGCGTACACTCACTGGGTGGTGTGTACAGAGGGTGGTTTATATAATACGCCATCCAGGCAGCGAAGCCCCAGTAGTAGGTGCAGTTCTACAATAAAGGGAGAATACGGTGAACAAAATGCTTGCATTTCAAGGGTTTTTCTGCTTCCGTAATTGCATCAGCATGAAACACACGGTTGTTGAGTTTTTGTTCTCACCTTAAAGATGTTGCGCAGTGGCATGGTGCCGTGAGAGAAGCGGTGGACGAACAGCGTCTCCAGCAGCCTCTTCATGTAGTGGAACGAGTGACACATGCAGGCAAGGCTGCACCACACACACACACACACACACACACACACACACACACACACACACACACACACACACACACACACACACACACACACACACACACACACACACACACACACACACACACACACACACACACACACACACACACACTGTTCATAATAAAGAAATTCAATGTCGGAATTGGAGAGCATTTTTGAAATTGTCTCTCGGATCAAAGCAATTCTAGGTCCAAACATGCACGTGCTGAAGCCACTCACTGTACGACCCAGTGTTTACTGGTGGTGAAGTCATATTTGGGTGCATAGATGAAGGGAACCCGGAAATAAAACATCAGATAGAGGAGCAGCGGGCCGGCGTACTCCGTGAGGAACACCTTGGGGAGGGAGCGGGGGTGGGGGGGGGGGGGGGGGCAGAATGGAAGGATTAGGTGGAACTGCAGGGTTCTTAGAACCCCATCACATTGGAAGAACCGGAGCACTCACCAGTGTCCAATTCTTCACTCTACCATGTATAGTCTCTCCTCACTCCGTCCGTGTCTCTTTTGTAAAATAACACATCGCTCCTCAAGAGGGGTGCACGGATATAAATCTAATTGCTTTCTAAACACCAGCCAAAGCTTGTTATGACTAACCACTAGAACACATGCAAGATGTCATGATGAAAAATGTGTGCTTCATCTTAACACTACGAATAGCAAGACTTAAAAGAGGTGCTTTCGTGATCACCCAATAAGTATAAATTAGTAAAAACAACAATTAGCCAATAAGCCAACACTGTACAACAATTAGCTTCCTATTCCCGTCCTACTGGACCTCATCATGGAAACGGTGTGAATAAACCCACGTTCCACAGAAATGCTTGAAGGCCTCACAGGATCATTGGATCAGACAAATACAACACCACTGAACTTCCGAAATCCAAGTTCAAACTTTGTAAGACATACACACGGAACAGATCTTATGAATAGAGATTTTAATTATTTGGAGGCAAAAGACCAGAAAAAATGATTTTTTGATCAATTTTTCAGTTCTGATCATACTCACTGTGACCCAGCTGATCTGAGCTCCGAGATCCCTGAAGTAGAGGGTTGCAGTCGTTCCCACAGGGAGATGCTGAAGAACATCCTCATCCTTCAGAGATTTCCCCTCTGCACACACACACACACACACACACACACACACACACACACACACACACACACACACACACACACACACACACACACACACACACACACACACACACACACACACACACACACACACACACACAAATTAGCAATGGTGGATCCCCTGGCTAGAGTTAAACATCAAAATGTTAAATGTTGAGCTGTCCTACTGGCGTCGAGGCGGATGGACTGCCTGGTGGGGTACCACTTTGGATCTATAAAAGGGAAAACAGACGAAAGGAGAGAGGCGAGTTTAGGGAAGGGGGAGGGGGGCAGAGACAGGGAGCATGAATCAGTTGATTTTCCATGTTGACTGAGCCAGTCCCCCCCCCCCCCCTCATTCATCTGAGGTCATGTGACTGGGAGAAATAAGATATGTGGAGACATTAAACTCACGGCTCTTGTGGAACATGGACTTAATCTCCCCGATGGTGGCATTTGGCTCAACCTGTGCATAACATAACAATGACAAGAGGAATATATATGACGTCTCGGCTTTCCTTTCCCATATGTGTTAAATATAGAGGCCAGGGGGGGTGGAGGGTGGATGGGGGGGTGGGGGGTGGGGATAAAGTGCAACAAACAGCTGGTAAGTGCAAAGAAACACACGCGCACCAACCCAAACACTCTTGACAGTTATAGAGTAGCGTGCATCCGTTCCTAAACAGTCACACGCGTGGGAGGGGACGGGCAGAGATGCCTCAGGCACCACTGCAGCAGCGTCCTCTCGCCATGTATAACTTTGTTTGCAGACGCTTTTATCCAACGGCATCCACTGTTTAATAATAATAATACATAGGTTTTATTATTATTATTAATAAAACTTTCTAAACAGTGCAGATTAGGCGTAAGGCGCCTTTCTCAATGAGGGAGGACTCCGACATGGGGGATTGAACCCGGTAACATTGTGTGCCAGAGTCGATGGACTAAGTGTATCTATTTTAAGTTCCCACACATGATTCTTAGAGGAGTTTATGCTGAGAGGGAAACCGTTTATTAAATAGAGATCAACATCGCCAGAGCGTGACTGTGTGTTGTTGACATGACAATAGTTGCCACGTCCCCGGTGGGGTGTCAACATGAGTCTGATTGACCCTTGACCCCGTCCCCACCAGCCACCACCACGTCTGACGAGATTCTATTGATTTGAATGTTAGTTAATGGAATCTTGATGCTGGAATGGCTGATTAACACGGATCACACACACTGTTGTTTGTTTCCAGAAAAACAGGACCTAACCTAAAGATATGATTTGCCTTTCAGATTTTCATTAACATTTACTTATTCGATCTTTACAGTTTGAACTCTGACCTCACATGAAGGTATGGGTGTAGTAAAGGCCCCCCCCCCCCCCCCCCCCCCCCCCCCCCCCCCCAAGGAGTCTCCCATATCTATCTCTGGATCTGTCACCACGGCAATACTGGCTCTCACCAGGTGTTAAGATGGATGATTAGCATTCAGCCTAGTCGTTAACAAGCCAGAAAGCCATGCTAATCCAGCAAGGTTGGGACCTGATACCTTGGCGTCCCGAGGAGGGCTTCTGGTAAGACTAACACCGCTGTAACCAAGCCTGGCAACCGAGCCTGACAACCAGCCACATCATCACAGCTTGTCACACAAATTGTACAGTGTACACTTGCCAGACTTAGTTCATTTATCAAAATAAAAACCTAACGACAAATTAATTCAAACAGGCAATGAACATATGCTTCAACTCAACCCAATTTGGCAGACCATATTAGATTTTCTTTTTTTAATCTGAAACCTATTGCTGACCTAATGCAGCAGTGTGTCTGTCTGTCTGCGTCTGGGTGCAACTTGTTCCACTCACTAAAAGTCACTCCCATAGAGACCACAACTCAGCTTTGCGACCTGCACCTGTTGCATTTAGAGTACACAGGCCGAGCCCCGTGGCCACACATAGGAGCAGAGAACAGTACGGGACAAACTACATTTGCGACAGCTGAGGCGAGTCCACCCGGAGAGAACAAAAGCGTGCAACACTTGGAAAACGACATTGGTTATGAAAGTCTTGTTCTTACCTTGTCCAGGAAGCAGAGCTTCCCCTTGGTCTTGGCGTCCAGTATCTCCACCTCAAAGAAAACAACAGCTTTCTTAGGTTTCTTCACAGGCTTACGCTTGACAGGTGCCGTGGGGCCCGTCGCCGCGCTGTTGGCTGCTTTTTTGGGGCCGGCGGCCTCTAGTGCTAGGGCGTCCATGTCTGCCCTCCTCCTCGGCTACAGCAGTCCTGTGCAAGCTTCCCCGATGGGCTTTCCTCGCACTGTTACTCCCCTCTGTCTAGCCTCCCACCAGAAAGCACCACTGACCCACTGCATTCAGCTGTGGAAATAACTGTCATTCTCTCTCTCTCCCTCTCCCTCTCTCCCCCACCCACCCAACCCCTCACACTCTCTCATTCCTTATGGCGCTTTTTTTAAACTGGCAGCCGACTCCTGTGAGGTAGAAACGTGCGCGTGCTTCCATGAAGGAGCAACCCCTTCCTTGAGGAACCTGTTTATTTAACAAATTTCTTGTCTCTTCTCGCCTGCTAAATATAAACATCTACCATTGGGGCTGCATAACAGACTGTTTCTCTACAGAACCCACCTCCCCTACCTAACTTCAAGGTATGGCATTGTCATATATGCACTGTCAATAAGAGATTAAATAACCTTCACTCTTGTCTTGATCTATGCGCAGTGGGACAAAAGTGACTTGGGCCAAAAGTATCTATGGCCAAAAGCTACTTTCATAGATTAATTTCTACAATCAGGAAGTACAATTAATTCTACTTAATTTATTTGTATATATATATACTTGACAGAATCTATACATTGCTTTTAAACGATTATAGGAGGCGCTGCAAACTTGATTCTCTGGCGTCCTCTGGTGTACATGGCGTGGCACTTGATTTCAAATTATTTATGTTCCAAGTCATTGAAAAAATGACCCAAACCATCAGGTCAATGTTGTGCTCCACGGATGTCTGTTTAAAAAAAAAAAAAAAAGCATAACACTTCCTCGATACATAGGTATACATTCCTCCCAAATGTTTATTTGAAAGTCTGGTTGGAGCAGTTCCTGTATGGCTAGAAATCCTGCCAGGTAGGTTTCACGTAAGGGTGTTCAGCACCAGTTTCGGGGGGTCTACTTTGGTCATTAAACTGACTCGAAATGCAATGTTTTAAGTCTACACAGCCTCAGCCTAGTCAAATAAAATGTGGCAATTACTCCTGCTCAGAGTGCGAAGTCTTGACTGTTGACCTGCAAGTGCGTTGAGCAACGACATGACAGCTAGGGCCTCTGGTGCATTCTCACCAGGGGCGGCGCATTGTTCGAGACACAATGGAGCTCCGTCTCTTAATCTTGCAACGTTAATGTCGTTATATTAGGCAATGCAATCCCCGAATGATTTCTGATCACAATATGGTGCTCATATCCGCCTTCTTATCAGATTTACAATACATCATGAGGCCACACTCCCATTACATTGAATAGGAGGTAACAAGCATGGGATCATATTTCCGATGTTGCTGATTTCTCCTAGTTTCACGCAATATTCGTATTGTGGTTTGCAATTTCCTTATTAATCAATCGAACTGGGAATAATAACGCCCATTGACGGTTTCGAGTTTCAAATAAACTACTTACCTCGTAGTGCTTCATCTTGCTAGTTTGCAACCTCTTCCTTTATCCCACTTGTATGACATATGTACTCTCCAATCGGTGGAAGGTGATGCGGATCGAAGGGCGGTTACTACTGCAATCTCCAGCCAATCAACACGGTCCGTCGTCGGGTATATACGCCCATTCAGGAAGTTGCGTCCAATAGGATGGGCGAGACGAGAAGGCCTGGGAACGAGGTCGGCTGCTCAGTGGTCAGTTTAAAGTCTTGTGGTGGTGACCGTATCAGTATCGCTGTATTATAGTGTAGTAACAATACAAAGTTTATGTATTTTTAATTGGTGTATTTATTGAATAAACAATCGTTCTTCCACATTGTCGGTGTCCGGGGATTTAGTCAATTTCCCTGTAGTCTACGTGAGTGTCCCATTTTGGACACCTGTCTTTAATGTGATCCTCACCATGGCTTACCACGTCATTAACACGGATTAATACTTCTCGTTAGGAAACCTGTAGAATATTTTAAACAATTAGGACGATGTCTAAAATAAACACGCTCACTACCCCCAAAAGCTTGACGTTCGCAATCAAACAAGTCTACCGGACGAGGGGTGGCCTGCATTGCTGTACGGGGGCGTACCGTGGACGTGTTTGCCCTAGAGATTGACATGGTGGCCCGGTCCGGGCACAGAGACGCATCCATGACGCCACCAAATAGTTATCCGAAACAGCCCTGTGATAATAACAAGTCCGTGCACGGCACAACAATGCTCCGCCCACCGGCGTGGGTGTGAGTCGAACTTCAGAGGTAACGCAACACACCCTGGAGGCTGTTCGGGATTATGGGAGAACATTCTAGAGCTTTCTGTGTATCTGGGTACAAAATAACGTCCCCGGTTGGTGGACGTTGCCATTCACAGTGACACTGTCCGTGTGTGTTTAGGATTAGTGGGACTTTTAATCGGTCTGGTTGCATTCGTGTTATTACCTGTTCGACTTTTCTACTTGTTTCCACCGCTTCTGCCTCCGCACCAACCCCATTCTGCTGTCGACATGGGGAAAGATTACTACGATGTGCTCGGTATCACGAAAAGTGCCACAGTAGACGATATAAAGAAGGCCTATCGTAAGCAGGCCCTTCGGTATCATCCCGACAAGAACAAGTCGCCGGAAGCCGAGGATAAATTTAAAGAAATAGCAGAGGCGTATGACATTTTGAGTGACCCCAAGAAAAAAGATGTCTATGATCGGTTTGGTGAAGAAGGTAGGTTCGGTTCTCATTCAAGGCAGTTCGAAATGTCACGAAATGCAAAGCTGAAATTATTGTTGTTGTTGTTGTTGTTGTTGTTTTTGCGTCAATATTTTTTTTTATTTATTAGCTTGTCTCAGTATCCAGTGAGGCATGGCGCGCCGATTTGTGTCAACATGGTCCTCGGTTTCTATTGCACTTAGATGCAACTAAGTAAACAGAAAACGTGTTTGTATGAAAGACCCGGATCTGGATCTGGCGTGGGACATAGTTTTAGAATTATTACAAAATAGATGCGTTTAGGCTATGACAGCGCGAATACATTATTATGGAAGGGCAACATGGAAACGAATACTATTTATGCTGTCAATCACATTACCATTGGAGTTGAGGCACGCCATGGAGCTCGTGCCGAATACTCCCATGTTTTCTGAACCAAAGAAAGGCAATTTTCTCAAAAGCCATTACACTAACGATGGAGATTGGAAGTAACTTTGCAGACTCAGTAACTTTACAGATGTAAGTTCCTTACATCTGTACAAAGTGCTCCTCCCGATCAAAGTCCAAGCTAATAAATGACCCACACCCTTTTATATGCTGCATTACTCAGCTGTGATCTATCACTTTATGTCAATCAACGTTTTTTAATTGAACCACAAACGACAAAACGGTTTCACATAGTCTTTCGTTTTTTCAAAACAAATAAACATTTTATATGAATCGTCTTCCATAAATTAACCATTTAGAGAAGTACAATAATGAAATAGACACGATAAAACACAGATAGCTGGTATACTTGTATCTCACTGTTCTGCTCTCTTCCTTTCCAGGTCTGAAGGGGGGGGGAGGCCCGACGGGGGCCGGGGCGGGGGGTCCTGGTACCTTCAACTACACGTTCCAGGGGGACCCACATGCAGTCTTTGCAGAATTCTTTGGTGGACGTAACCCATTTGACCAATTATTTGGCAACCGCAATGGGGGCTTTCATGAGGAAATGAACCAGGAGGACCCTTTCGCCCGCTTTGGGATGTCCGGTGGTGGGCTGGGAGGTCTCCCTCGCTCCTTTAGCAGTGGGATGGGGGGGATGGGTGGGATGGGGGGGATGGGAGGTGGCACTAGTTTGACCAAACGTCAGGACCCCCCTGTGGTGCATGACCTCCAGGTGACCCTGGAAGAAGTGTTCTCCGGGTGCGTCAAGAAGATGAAGATCTCCCACCAGCGGCTGAACCCTGACCGACGGAGCTGGAGAACCCAGGACAAGATCCTGGAGGTGGAGATAAAGAAGGGGTGGAAGGAGGGCACGAAGATCACCTTCCCCAAGGAGGGCGATGAGACGCCCACCAACATCCCGGCGGATGTTGTTTTTGTTTTGAAGGACAAGCCCCACCCGGTGTTCCGGCGGGACGGCGCTGACATCATTTACCCCGCCAAAGTCTCCCTTAGAGATGTACGTTTGTACACAACTTTAAATTATTTTTTTACGGAAATGTATAAAAACGGCATGTGCGGACACACTTTCAAATCTTCAAGGTGCCGTTTTGAAAATCGGCCTCTTCAGACATCACAAGTGGGCGTGTCTACCTAGATGTGTGCTGGATAGATCAGTCTACCAGCCTACCCAGTGGACTGTAGAAAACGTTGCCCATCTATCCGTCAAACATCTGGGTGGACATGCTCACTTGTGATGTCAGAAGAGGCCTATTTCCAATACGGCTTGTAACGGCTAACCACACTCACACTTGGTGGTATAATATTGCACCTTTAATGTGATTGTAAATAAAATAATAAATGGATAAAAACTTTGTCTACACATTTTCAACTCTTAATGTAATCGCTGCGCTAAGAACAGTGCTTTATTCCGTCTCTCCTCTGACCCTTCCAGGCCTTGTGCGGCTGCACTGTGAGGGCGCCTACATTGGACGGCAGGACGGTAACCCTGACAACCAGCGACATAGTCCGCCCCGGGATGAAGCGACGGATCACCGGAGAGGGTCTACCTCTCGCTAAGTCTCCCGGTCGTCGAGGGGACCTAGTGGTGGAATTTGAGGTGAAGTTTCCGGAAAGTCTCAGTGCTAGTGCACGAGGGACGATTTCCCAAGTGCTTCCAACTTCGTAAAGTCCAGCCCCTATCCCAGAAGGACATTCAAGACTTTGAAATGAGCGTTCAAAAAACTGGCTCCAGGCTCCCATGATAAATTGCTTTCACTTTAGATCACAAGGATAGTGCATATGGACCACCCTGGCATTTGACAATGGACAATAGAAGGGTAGATGTAATCTCCTCAAGAACAGTCTTTAAAGTCAGTGCAGTTTGCTCTACCGTCTTCAACAAAGCGTTTGAGAGAAAGTATTTATATTTTTTTATAAAATCTAGTCAGATAATATATCGGGTTATTCCTAGTTTTAGGAATAAGTGTGTTTATATGGGGGTATCCAAATCAAATGATTATTGTTTCTTTAGTTGTATTAAGGGGCAAATTAATTAATTCATGCTTTTTGTGGGGCTTTGTGCTAATAGTTGAGTTTCTTTGTCTGGTTTCACTCAACATGTTTTGGAATAGATGTTTACACTGCTAATTGGTGCTTGCGGTTGTCATAACGCAACACTCCTGTTTGTGTTTATATGTTGACATGAATGTGTACAATTGTTATTAAAGGAGATGCATTGCTGCCAACCGTTCGATTTAAGAAGCACAGTGTATATTTTTGTCATTCCAAACTGGCTAAACACAACAACATGTATAACTGGAGATTCCACTTAGTTTTTGTAATTGGCTCTGGGCATTAAAACAAGAATACATTAATGTAAAAGACCAAAACTAGCGGGCGATCCTTTCTAAAAGTAGGATGCATTGGATTTTAAAAGCATTGTATACAATATTGGTAAAGATGTCAAATGTGTGTGTGTTGTGGGTTTCTGTGTTGTGGGTTTCTGACCTTTTATCCTCTGATTTTCTTCACTTTCTAGGTTAGTTGTAAAATGCTTCCTCTGACACATTTATTGCAGGTAATGATATTGAGATCCCATTAATGAAAAGACATTTTTGAAATAAAAACTTGCTGTTTCCAAACAGAAACAGAATTCTGTTGCAAAGCTTTAGAAATACGTATCATACACATTGTATTTGATATAAAGTATGAAGGGTTTACTCATGTAGCTCTATCTGCTATAATCAGGAAACTATTGTTTTTGATTCTATAAAAAAGCAATTCCATCTTGAGTGTTTGGAGAACGGCTCTGCTGCAGGGCCTACTTATTGGAGACGAGTGACTTTCTATCTTGATTGGGACAAATTGATGTTCGTTGGTGATAGAGGGGAACATTCTTTTCCTGCAGCCAACAGTGGGACAATTATTGAGTTATCTCTGAAACCTTGGAAGAGAATAATGTGGGTCTGTTGTCTACAGCGTAAAGCTCGCTAGATGGAAAAATTGGCTCCAGACCTATGGGGATGTGACCTGCACCCCGTGATATTGTCAGCAGACTTTTGTTTATCTAACTCGGCAGGCAGTTTGTTGAGGTTCATGCATGGGCAACATGTCCCTCACGCTGGCCCTCTTGCCCTATCTGTCTCTCACTCTCTTAGGCTCTAGCTCTATTTCTGTCCCTCCTTGTCCTCTCTCTTGTGCGCTCTCTTTCTATCCGTCGCTCATTGGCTCACTGTCTTTGTATCTCTACAAACACACTTTTTGCATTAAGCTTGTTCACAAAAGAGATATAGTCAAACCAAGGACTTTTGCGAGGGTCTCAAGCTGACTTTCCGGCTGATTCAAAAGCGAGAAGATTAACAGGAGATAAAAACATCCTCTTGTTTCTTATTTAACTATCAAATCCCATAGAGAAAAAGGCAGCCCATTGTGCACTTGCAATTTCTATCGGTCTTTGGCAATCTTGATAATCAGCTTTTTTTCTTCTTTTATTTGATCATATCATGCCTTTTCCCCTAATTTGGTTTAATTGCATCACGTGGAACATGAGTATCCTATGCGTTGGAATTTTTACCCTGTCCGGTAAGTTGAATATGTTTATAATCTAATGTGAACACTGGTTATATTTCTGTATGTTGCAAGCATTTCTCATTTCATTGCCATGACTGAAAAGATGAGCATAGCAGTTAATACATCAATTGCATGGGGCTTTTCCTAAGCACTGTTCTGAACAGACTGACAATGGAGTTCACTTAAATGTGCTATGAAAGCTAGCTATCATTAGAGAAAAGCTCAGTGAGAATATGTGTTCTGGTTCATTGCGCCTGGTTCTGTATTCGCAAAAATGGCCAGACAGACAGACACAGACAGACAGACAGACAGACAGACAGACAGACAGACAGACAGACAGACAGACAGACAGACAGACAGACAGACAGACAGACAGACAGACAGACAGACAGACAGACAGACAGACAGACAGACAGACAGACAGACAGACAGACAGACAGACAGACAGACAGACAGACAGACAGACAGACAGACAGACAGACAGACAGACAGACAGACAGACAGACAGACAGACAGACAGACAGACAGACAGACAGACAGACAGACAGACAGACAGACAGACAGACAGACAGACAGACAGACAGACAGACAGACAGACAGACAGACAGACAGACAGACAGACAGACAGACAGACAGACAGACAGACAGACAGACAGACAGACAGACAGACAGACAGACAGACAGACAGACAGACAGACAGACAGACAGACAGACAGACAGACAGACAGACAGACAGACAGACAGACAGACAGACAGACAGACAGACAGACAGACAGACAGACAGACAGACAGACAGACAGACAGACAGACAGACAGACAGACAGACAGACAGACAGACAGACAGACAGACAGACAGACAGACAGACAGACAGACAGACAGACAGACAGACAGACAGACAGACAGACAGACAGACAGACAGACAGACAGACAGACAGACAGACAGACAGACAGACAGACAGACAGACAGACAGACAGACAGACAGACAGACAGACAGACAGACAGACAGACAGACAGACAGACAGACAGACAGACAGACAGACAGACAGACAGACAGACAGACAGACAGACAGACAGACAGACAGACAGACAGACAGACAGACAGACAGACAGACAGACAGACAGACAGACAGACAGACAGACAGACAGACAGACAGACAGACAGACAGACAGACAGACAGACAGACAGACAGACAGACAGACAGACAGACAGACAGACAGACAGACAGACAGACAGACAGACAGACAGACAGGAACTTCATTAATCCTTCTGGAAGGTTCCCTCAGGTAAATGCACTGCCAGCAGCAGCAAACACCTTATACAAATAGAATGAGTATAAAACAACAAATAGATTTCAGACCATCTCCATGCTGTATCAACTGGTAATATTGAATCGTATTTGCCTCAAGTTTATTAAACTTGTGGTTAACCAAAAAAAGACCACATGGGTTTGAGGGTTAAAGAAAAGATTGCAATCCCTTGTTTCATTCAAAAAGGGTCTAAATCAAGGATTTTTTGTTATAATTCATTCAACACTTAATTTCACAGATTATAATTAATTAATAGAATGAAACCATCGGATGTTCCTTGATTGTCCAAGTGTTATGTTCTCAAGTGTTATTTGTTACAAATACAAATATTTCTGATGTTTAATTAAATCTAGATATTAACAAAAATGTGATGATGTGATATGATGTCATTTAATTGTGCCGCTGGCATATTTTTATTACCCGTTAAATAGTCTATGGTTACAAAGCTAATACATGTTCTGTATTAATATTGTTATAAATATATAATTAACAATAACAAGTAGTTTAATTATCTATGTACCTTATTATCTACTAGTTTAAAGCCATGTGATCTTACATTAAAATTAAAAAAACATTCTATACTAATAAAACAAAAAACATTTCTTAACCACTGTGGCAATAGAGAAATAATAATTGTACCTCAACTTAGCTCTCCTCTAATTTCCAAGTAAAAGCCTAAACTAGGACCCAGTTAATCAAAGTCCACACCTTACAGACCCCATTCCCCCACCTTCAAGCCAGTACAGGGATTCCAATGTGTGAGCATGTCTTGTGAGGTTGGAGATGTTCTGAGTGTTTCTGGGAGAAACCGTTAAAAACAAACAAACAAACAAACAACACCATAATATAGAACAGGTTTTGAACGAAGGTCCCTTGAACCTTACGGTTAAATGTTACTCACTGCACCATTGTGTTGTCTGGACTACACTCTAATAGTTAACAAATTAACAATTAATTAAACACACTAACAATGATTCGATTGGAGACATGATTGTTTCACTTTTACAAACTGACGGATGCAATGGAATCATTCTCACAACAAAGGCAGAAGCAATGTCCGAGTGTTATTTTACTATTTAACAATATTAGAAACAATTCCTTTGATTCATTTTAGAAAAATGCCTCAAAGTGAATGGCCCACATATTGTAACCTGTTAATTTGTTCTCCTAGCGTTGTGCACTGCTGATCCTACAGCAGTACACCTCTCTCACCACACGGTGAGAGAGGTGAAAGGCAATGTTGGCGGAAACATCTCCTTCCAATGTTCCGGTGAATGGAGCTCTGCAGGGAGCCAGTCGTACTTCTGCAAGTCCTCAAAGTGCTCAAGTGAAGACGCGCTCATTCAGACGGATGGAGCACGGGCCGAAGTTACCCAGAGGGGGAGATACGTTATTGAGCGCGGTGGAGTGGATGGTGTGTTTACTGTGACTGTGAGGAAGCTAGAGAGTGCAGACACAGGGAGATATCACTGTACGTCAACCAAAAGGTCAAAGGTCATGCACCAAGAAACCTACCACCTCAAAGTCCTGGATGGTAAGTTGTATTTATTTTGGGTTTGTTCCGCGATGTAGGCAAAGTAAACACTTATTCTGTGAATGGGAGACCTCTTCACACCTCTCAAATTCCTCAAGGGAATTACAATTTATTTTGTAAACAACAGAGTCCGCGGAGCGTCTGCCTATTTCAATGAATAGGGCCTATAGGAAATAGGCCCTTGCTGCTTCTCAAAGGCTTTGGGGCTAATAATTGCTGGATTGTAGGCCTAAAAGCTGGACTGAGTCATAGGGTTTCAAATCGCTGCGGTAAAGCACGCACACAGTTGACCGTGGGCCAATGATGACGTTCAGACCACTGTGTTTGTTTAGAACTCACGGTGTTCACCGCAGTGGTCTTGAGTCTCATTTCACTGTTCTTCTTTGTCTCCTCAAAGCTTTAACTGTTCCTCTTGGGCCTCTGACTCCCACCATGGCCCCTAGACCCGTGACTGAGCTAATGCCTCGAGACAACCATCCTTCAACTGTCACGTCCCTGGCGACATCAGTAACGCAAGGAGGACAAAAGTCGGAACAGGAGGCAGCGACACACATCACAGGTAAAGATATTTTAACCCGTTAATTTGTTTATTTTTTTATATTGGACAACAATCGTTGACATTGTTGAATTTGCAACTGCCCTAGCGTTTATCATGCGAGACTTGGCAAAACAACGTTTTCATTAGCCTTGGCCCTAGGCTACTATTATATTTATGTTCATTTAGTATTTTACTGCTTTAAAAAATCACTTGACTCCTCTCAAAATACCGGACTACCTCCAACAAAACATCAATCTATTGTAGGTTGAAATAAAAACAAAACCCAGGTTGGTTGTAGGCCTATTGATAAATTGTTCCATTAATATAATTTGTTAGATGATTAATCTCTATAAACAGAATCTGCAGGCAACGGGAATTGACCAATAACGTGTGAAGAGCAACTATCTCGGACAAATAAGCGTTTATAGCTTTTTATATCGATTCAGAAAGATTAGCCAAAATTTTGCATAGAACTGAAACACCTTCCAAAGATATTGAAAACTATGACCCATACATGGAAGAGGAAGACCCCGGCATCGGTCTTGGGTATCTGTTGTTTCCCTATCCGGCTACACCGGAACTCCTGAAACATGGCCGTTGACTACAGATGGAATTGTCATAGCAAATGGTTTCCTAAATGTAAGAATGATTGACAGAAGGAATTACCTATATCTCCATGTGAGTGAAGGACTTTTGTTGAAATTTCTATAAAAGTGAATAAATGAAACAGGTGACAAGCATTCGTATTTCAGATGTTTAACACATTCCTCCAGGGGCAGAATATTTTAAACCTAAAAGTATTATCACACAGTGGTGGAGCTAGGGGGTAGCCAATGGTGTCCGGGGCCACCCAGACTGAATCCCGGCCACCCCATTGGCCACCCTTGTCATGTTTGCATTTATTTTTACTTTTTTCTTTATTTTGCATTTTTGCATTCATTTATGTCTGGCTCTTATGTCCACATCTGGTGAACAAATGCCCTCTAATATTGTGGAGCTCACAAAGATCATTGATCCATTGAAACAGGTATCCCATGAGCTGTTCAGGTTATGCAAAGGGACCATTGCCATACCTGTGAATACAGCTACCTGTGAACAAAGCATTTCCACACCCAAACTGGTCAAGACCAACCTTAAATCTACCATGGATGATGTTCAACTCAGAAATCTAGGAGTTTTAAGTGTAGAGTCAAGACGAGCAAAAGCACTTGGATTTTGGTGATTTGTGAACCGCTTTGCTGCAAACCACAATTATCGCAGAATACGGCTGTTGTAAGATGAATCTATTGCAAGTTAATGTATTTTGTATATGTTAGAGGCAGGGATTCAAAAGTAAATGCACTGCATTTTGACTTTTACAGTGTTGGATCAGAACATTGAGGTATTGTTTTTTTTTAAACAGACCTGAAAAGCTGAGACCAACCTGCACTTGTTGAATCTGAGTTTAATCTATACACACGAGGCCTTTAGAAATGTGACATTTAAAATTTGTCAGAAATGAAATTTAGGTACTCATAGGTAACTGCAAGAAATTGATAAAGTAAACATAGAGAGTTACAGCATGTACATGCCTTTAATATTCCCTAAATTTCCAGATGCCTTGTGATATCATATTTAGATTTAGGTGCCACCCCAAAATGATCTCTGGTCTCCCCCTGGCCACCCCACTGAAAATGTTCTAGCTCCGCCACTGTTATCATTAAGGGGTCTCCCATGCGGTCTGTTTACTGACACCTACTGGCAATTGCCTGCACCTTCACAATAATCATGAACTGTAAACGGACTGCATTTATATTGAAGTTTTCTATCTTGTGTCCACTTAAAGGGCTTTACATACGCCTAAGATTCATCCATCCATACACACATTCATACACCAAGCAGCTATGGTTATAAACAATCCAATCAATCGCTTGAAGAGGGATAGATAATAAAGATGCATGTAGAGAAAAAATACTGCAGATATAAAGCAAAACTCTTGCACATCCAGATCCACAACATGCCTTATTGTCCATCATTGAATCATATGAAAACAGAACCTGTGGGAAAATGTAGGATTATACGAGCCTTTAGCAGATGTACAGATGCATGTTTCTGTGCAGGTACCATGGTGGTCATCATCATCTCAGTGAGCCTGGCTCTCCTCGTATGCGCTCTGATACCTGTCATCTTCTACGGCCGTTGGAGGAGCACAAAAGGTATCCCGAAACAGGCACAGAGGTGCGCACGCACGCACGCACGCACGCACGCACACACGCACACTCATACACACACACACACACACACACACACACACACACACACCGAACAATAGGGATTAAACAATACACTCAGCTTCCAATGCCATACCATTAAAAAAAATTCTTTCAAAAAAGAATCTGCAGACCAATTGACTAACCCTGCTATGCAGAACAACATAGACCCAATCCCAAATTGAGCCCTGAGGACTAAGGACTAAAGGTACGGCCACACTGAACGCGTTACTCGCATTAGTCTGCACTGATGCAGACTCACGGAAATGGTTGGTAAGTCTCTGGACTCAAACCCTCATGCCATTTCAAATTCGACATTGGGACAGCCCTAAAGCCTTAATAATTTTGTGAGAACGCGCATCAAAGTCCGAGAGTCCGGACATTGGGATTGGGCCATAGCCTATAGGTACAAATGCAAATAGAAATAATTAAATAGAAAATAAAATCTCTTTAAATATAAACTTAGCCTTGCATGTGCATCTTGGAATCCACAGGTTTTTCTTAGAGAGCCAGTGTGCCCATTGTTTCAGATGTAATTCACCACTATGTGTAAAAAAAATGTTTTGGGCTGAGAGTTTTAGGAAAGAGGGAGGCGTGTTATCGCTGTGGTTACGACCCACGCCAACCTTATGATATTTTTTTTCTACCGGTGTTGTGTAACTGTTATGAGTGTTATAATAAGGTTGTTGCATATGATATGCGCCACACACTGTTGTGTTATACTATAGGTGGCCGGAAAGCCTAACCCTCACTTGGACGCGGACATTATCACATCTCCTTGTTTTATCTTTAGGTCCGAGACAGCCAGATACAGAGAAAGGCAGGAGAGCAGAGGTAAGTGTCCTTCTGAAAGAAGGAAGTGTTACAACTCAATCACAATGTCAAGATACATCTCCTCTCATCTAACGATATTTGTCACATGGTGCAGTCATTAAACTAGTGGAATACCTCTAACGATATATTTCACATGGTGCAGTCATTAATCTAGTGAAATGACTCTAACGATATTTTTCACATTTAAACCATAACCATAATCTATGTATTCCAGTACTAAAACACAATGGTCTTGAACCCATGTAATCTTTCCGTATGTAGGGTGGCTACACGGAGAACAATGAAGAGCAGGAGATGAGGACGCGGCCTGAAACAGAACACATGGACCCAGAACCAACAGACATGAACCAATGTGCTTCTGTCTGCCAGTGACTGGATCCCTGAATTCTAGAGGGAAAAACATGAGCATTTTTGGGGGTTCTTTCTTTGCAATAGCATTTTCTACTATACAGTACAAATTCAAGTACATTTGGTTCAGCTGATCAAGTGCTTCACCTCGGGAAAAGAGAAGCCTACCATTTTCACAGAATTCAGATCTCATTGTGCATATGACCGAGAACTGAAGGCAACTTCCTTTTCCTTTCGTAGGAAGGCCCTTACATAGGTATAAAAAACTTCTATGAGTATGATGTCAGCTCAGATTGATATAAAATCGTCCTGCACTCTGTATTGTGTTAACCAAAAAACAAAATTTTGATAAAGGTATGGGGATTTTTAGGGATTCTTTATTGTGTACCTTTATAATAGGGCAACTCATTTTTCCATACCATGGATTGGCCATGTATCTTATCAACAACAAGAGTGTAATCATTCATATATTTCTTAAGCAATTATGAGTAAAAATACAGAAAGCTGGCTGGCATGTCTCTTAGCTGTTTATTTCATTTATTTTATCTGTTCATCTATCTATCATCTCTCTCCCATAGAGATCCTCTTAGAGATCTAAGAGGAGATGTACGAGAGACACTTATGTAGTTCACTTCATCTATGCTGAGGTTTAGGTGTGTTAGACTTGACATGAAAGAGGAAGAGATGTATTCTTTGGTTTTTGTGTGTGTGTGCATGTGTAGGTGTGTGTAAGAGAAATAAAAGTCACAAGTCTTCCGGGATGTTTCATTCCAAGCCAACAGTTGAGAGGGTGTATTGAGATGAACTGGCAGTAATTGGAATGCATTTTAAATATCTCAAGATCGAATAAACTTCAAAGATTGTTAATAATAAGCCAGTTTGTTATAAGTGAGCTATAAGGACAATCGTGATGGATTCTCTCCCTGCTACGCATGGATTGAAAGGCATGAACATGAACATGAACATCAGTTCAACAGGTGAGAAACTTTCATGTCATGATATTACATTAAATTTGATCAATATAATTAGCGGGGAAAGAAACAAAAAAACATAAGGCCTATTATTAATAATTATCATAGAATAATGGTGCCACTCATATTATTATTGGTATCCCTACTGTACAAATTGTGCCTGAAATCAATGTTTATGCTTCTTTTCAGTTCCAAAAGGGGACCTTACCAGTGAGTAACGTGCATGTGTGTATGTGTGTTCGTAATGTAATGTAACGCACTGTATTCCACAACCCTGCGGTGAAGAACAATCTTCAGCTTTACTATCTGCACTGTTCTTTAGAGCCTTGTATTGAACGTAGCAAAACATCAGCAATTGAACAGAAATAGGTATACCGAAATTATTATTACATTGTCATTTTTCTATATACAGCCCTACTTGAAGCTTAAACAAAGGGGGCACAAAAAAGGACAATTGAGTGCTTGGGCTAAATTCCCATGAGACCTCTCGTGGGCCGGGGCCGAATGCTATGCGGGTGGAGATGGTTCGAAATCAAATGCCTAAATGGCGTGTCTGCCGAATCTATTGTGTCTTTATGTATGGATTCACAGTTTGCATTTTAAGCTCCAGCAACTTCTGGGTTTCTTCTTCTATTTCAGGGTCCCAGGTTTCTTGGATCCTGACGGTTGCGATGTGTATGGTGGCGCTGCTATTTGTTTGCCTGTTCACCTTCTTGCTTTGGCTGCTTGCTAGGCACATGAGGAATAACACCGGCAGGCACCGCAGACAGGAGGTGGGCCAACACACGTTGTAAACATGATCATCGTCTGTGACCTAAGAATGGAGTAGGGCATACTCATGGCCCATAGTGAGACCGTGATATCTCTGTGTTGTCTTTTTCTTTGTCTAGAGTAATCGAGAGAAAGAAAACGATTATGAGACGATGAGCCCTGTTGGACCTCCTCGGCCCGAGTCCAAGTTTGTACGTTCTGGTCGTACGAAAAGAGTTCTGCCGCAACCAGCACCAAACACTGTCCCCACAAAGCCGCGGCGTCCGACGGTCAGTGCCTGCATCACCATAGACCTCAATGAACACGCCGATGTGGCTGATTCCGGACAGACGTGTCTCTACCAAAGCCTGAACCTCAACCTGAATGAGGAGAGTGTATATCACACAATGCTTTAATTTTTTTTTAACAATTCCCTCTTTATTTCTTGTAAAATCTGCATGTCATGAATGACATAGGCCTATGGAGAGGAAGGCATATTCTTTTTTCTGGACACTTTTTCTAACTAATTCCAAAATGTTACTTTATTGGAACCACAAGAGTAACCACGAAAGTGGTTTGATCCAAAAGATGACCCTGGGTTATAATGCTACATGGGCTTTGGGGCTTGTCTTCGATTTCAATGTGAACAAAATTGTATATTGCACCAGCCTGACTTAGGTGTATGCCTACCTAGCCGTAATCACTTGTAGAATAAAGCACCCATAACCTTTTTCCTGAGTTTGTTTCTATTAATTACATGTACATTATATGTATAGAAACCACATCTCTTTTAATATCTAACATGCTAAAATGAACCATGTCAGGAAGCTGCATCAACAAAATTACAGAAAAAGTGAATAGAATAACTCAGAAGTGTTTAGTGTGACAAGAAAGGAGAAGCAAACCGAGAGAAGAGGAAGCGGAACTTCAACACGGCGCCATTAAAGCCCCGGAGGGTTGTGGGGAGCAGAGCGGCGTCTCAGGATCATGAAGGCCGCGGTCCCTTTCCTCGTTCTCCTCAGTGGTAAGGTTCGCTCACTGTTTATATCCACCTTGATTCTGCCATCTTCAGCATTTGTTGTTGTTGTTGTTGTTGTTGTTGTTGTATATCATCGAGTGGTTGTTATAACGGAAAACAAGTTTGATTTTTGATAGGCTGTTGCATGACTTGGACGGAGGCCCTGACCGTTAATGGATTGGTCGGGGGAACAGTCAGAATCGAATGCACTCACACCAATGCGGGTAGCAACATCAAATACTTCTGTAAGGGAGAATGTGGTGACAAGGACGTTCTCATAAGAAGTAAGACGGGAGGATCGGATAAGTATTCTATCGAAGACAAGGGAAACACATTCATCACAACTATTATGAATCTGCAGCCAGAAGACACTGGGACTTATTGGTGTGGGATAGAAAGGACAGGAATTGACACATTTGTTGATGTGTATCTCAAGGTCAACAAAGGTGAGAGGATCCGTTTTCTATTGTTTACCGGTATTATCATTTTTTTGCTGGTTTGACAGCTCAACATACTTCCTCTATCAGCGGGTGGCTGTGAGGCATGGATAATGAACCATATCCATCCATGACTGGTTTAGTTCCCCTTTTTTTGTTGGAAAGCGGAATGAGACTTTAAACTTTTGACTTATAGTTTATAGGTTAAATTATATAGTAAAGTTGTAGCTAATCTATTCAAATTAGTACTCATTTTGTTAACCACGTCTAACATTATTCCATTTGACGACAACAGGGTCATAGGTGTTACGTACATAAAGCACATAAGCTGTAATACCCCCACATAGCCACAAGGGAGCAGTATCAAACATACAAGCTGCAATACCTACCGCAGCCACAGAAGGCAGCATCTTTAAAGGTCCCATGACATGAAAATCTCACTTAATGAGGTTTTCTAACATAAATATGAGTTCCCCTAGCCTGCCTATGGTCCCCCAGTGGCTAAAACTTGCGTTTGGTGTAAAACGAGCACTAGCTGTTCTGCTCGCCTTTGAAAAAACGGAGGCTCAAGTGCGCTGATTTGGAATGTCTGTGTTTAGGAGGTCATCAAGCATCTAAGCTCCTCCCCTTACTCTGCCTGGCCCGCCCAGAGACGTTGGCCCGCCAATGAGACTCGACCATGCGAGCGCCACATGTGTGTGTGTGAATACAAACACTGTAACGCAAGTATTTCTTGTCGGTTCTTTGACGTGCCTTGTATTTCCACAACGAGACTGTTGTGGGGGTTATCTGAGCCATGGTTGAGAAGGAATTGGGGGAAAGGAACTTTGGCTTTGACTCGCTGAAGTAGGCTATATGAACTGCGACATGCCGCCAGTTGCCGTGAGAGGCACCATCGCCCGGCAGCGGGCAGCCGGCAGCAGGCAGCGCGCGGTTCAGTCGACTTCAGGTTGATGTGAAAGTGGAAGAAACAGAGACGTCGCAGAACCCGACAAAGTTGTTTGTGATTCACAATATCGTCTGGAGGCGCACACAGCTTATGGCCGTGATAATATGTATTATATGATATAGATATCTATGGATTATATGATATTATTTGCTCGAGGACTGTAACGCAAGTGTTGTACACTTCCTTGTTATTTGGATAACCGTTCTGCTTTTGGTGTTATGGCGCATAACACGTAGGACTCTCGTCTCTGGTATTTCTACAACGAGACTCGTATTGGGGGTTATCTCAGCCAAGGTTGAGAATGAATTGGGGGGATGGAACTTTGGCTTTGACTCCCTCAAGGACATGAACGACGACATGGAGGAGAAAGGGATTGTTGGCGGCGAATGTCTAGCGCTTGAGCCCCGCTGAGGGACCACCGCCGGAGGCGGAGGTGCCTAAGCGCTGCCCGGCAGCGATCCCTTTCTCCTCCTTGTCGCGGTTCAGTCTACTTCACATTGATGTGGACGTTGAAGAACCAGGAACGTCGGAGAACCCAACGCGGTCGTTTGAGATTCATAATATCGGCTCACACAGCTTTTGGCCGTGATAATATATATTATATAATATAGATATCTATGTAGGCTATATGATAATATTTAGATATAGAGCTCCAGGACTCCCGTGTGTTCTAGAATATTTACAGAACACGGCTAAAGGCTGTGTGCGCCTCGCCATTGCGATACATCCACTGTAAACAGAGCGCATGGTACTGTGGCTGCAAGCTGCTCAGGGCCACACCCCCACCCTCCTCCTTGACCCGCCTCGCTCCTCCTCATTTGCATTATACCTACAGACACCAAAACAGCGCATTTGGGGGAAGCTCAATGTGCGACTGGCTCGGAGTGGCTGTGACTCTGCACCACGGCTGAATTTCGGGAACGTCTTTGAATACTGTGTTAGTTGCCCACTAATACCTTTATTAAAGAATACATAAAATAGCATGTCATGGGACCTTTAACACAGGCGGAAGTCAGAGCTAATACGTCAAATAGGCCACGCCTACTCGTTTATAATGCAGGAGCAGGAGCCAGACGAGGTCAGAACGGTGGCCTGCGGTTTGCACGGTGGGCTGTGGTTGGTCGCTCCACGCGTGTCCAACACATTTCCCCTCTTTTTGCTTTGTAGTTACCATGCCGAAATACTTTAACCAAATAAAGTGAGTTAAAAGCGACCTGTTTTGAACTACTTTCTTCAAGAACACTGCATAGGGTATAAACCAACAGGTAAATATAGGAAGCATAATAAACAGATTTAGTTACGGCACTGTGTGGTATATTCAAAGGGATCTTTATTTTGTTCTTACTTTCTTTAACTTTCTTTATCTTACTTTCTTTAACAGACAAACAAAATGAAAGCTTACGAAGAGAAAGCCTTTCTGGTAATCCATCTTGTGTGTGTGTGTGTGTGTTGGTGTGTGTGTGTGTGTGTGTGTGTGTGTGTGTGTGTGTGTGTGTGTGTGTGTGTGTGTGTGTGTGTGTGTGGTTTTTCGAGCACAATCACATTTATCAGAAACAGCTATCAGACTTTAAACCGCGTGACCAAACCAAGCCTTTAGGTTTGATGAGATAGTAGTTGCCTGCTTGTTAACCTCATCTACGAGATTTTTTGTACAGAGTGTGGGTGTGCGTGAAAATGAATAAATGAATGAAAAATATATCCATTTCAACAGATCAGTTGACGTATATAGGAGCAGCCCTTGGTGTTGCTGTGTTGGTGCTGGCCCTGGTTCTTCTGACCTTCTGCAGGATAAAACGCAGAAGAGCCGCGTTTGTTTCAGGTATGACCGAAACAGACCAACCTCCATGTTTCCTCCACAACGAACCAACGGAAACAATCACTTGCAAGCCATTTACTACAGTACTGTATCTATACTGGGACTTGTCGTTTCTTTCTTTGCAGAGAAAAGCCAAAGCACGAATGAATGTCCAGGAGACCCTAGGAAGAACAGCCTCCTTCCCGCCTCATTGACCAATCCGCACCCTGATAGCGCTATTTACTCCAATGTCAGTGGGTTTCCAAAGCCTCAGGACCAACCAGATGAGAGTGTGTCGGTCCCCTCCAGTCCAGAGCAGCCCGGTGTCTTCTACTCCACTGTGAGCTACAACAATGATTCCAAGTGTGTGGCCCTCTTAACGGATACAGACTCTGTCATGTATTCTACCATTCAAAAGACTCAGTAAGGGCCTGATATATAAGAGTGATTCTGCTTTCGGAAAGTACTATTAATAGTGATAATAATAACTGTACTGCTATTAACAGTTTTATTTATTGTGTATTGCGGGGATGATAATCAAAATATGCTTCCTATTTTCTCATGTCATTGTCATGTTCTGAAGTCATTCAAATTCTTGAATGGAACTTTCTTCTGTGATGTTGGCAACTGAAATGAATGCATACCAAAATGTGCATACAGGCAAACAATCACACACACACACACACACACACACACAAATACACAACCGCACAGATGTGAAAATATGCAAATCGAATTAGAGAGCAAATCAGCAATCAAAGAAGGGCAATATGTTTACAAAACTCTCCTTTTGAGAACCAAAAACCAACATCCTTCAGTAACACTTAAAGGGGACCTATTATGCTTTTTCGACTTTTATGACCTATAAACGTTGTTATAATGATTGATAGTCATGTTTAACCAAACACAAAAAACAATGTAGATTTTCGGGAAACTCTTCCTCTCATCTGGGCGCTTTCAGCATTCTCTGTCAACGCTCGGTTTCTTCCTTCTCCGCCCCCCTCGCCCCCCTCCTGCCAACCCAACTCCGTTGTGATCGGTTACCTTCCTTAAAGCGCGAGCGCGGGCAGATTTGACCAGGCATATGGGGGCGCGGCAGGAGTGCCTCTACGTAGTAGATGATTTCCCGGAAATGTGAACAAGTGAATCGCAAAAGTTGTCCCGAGTGTTTAGCGCTCTGCACAGCCACCCCAGACTGTCAGCAGGGAATACGTTGAAATGCATGTACGTCATTATTTGACACTTTAGTATGGTTAAACATGACTATCAATCATTATAACAACGTTTATAGGTCATAAAAGTCGAAAAAGCATAATAGGTCCCCTTTAAGAAGATAATTACATCTTACAAGATGGTTTTTCATGCAGATCAATATTTTTAACATGAGGTGACAAGTGTAGTCCACCAGGTCAATGAGCTAGGACTGATATCTAGCTGAACTGAAAAAGAAAAGATATAAGCTCGATGAAACAAACAAAAGATGTACCTACCTCGCCAGTTTGATCCATGTTTCAAATTGTTCTCCACGTCACCGCTAGAGAGAACCATATAGTATAATGTGTCCATCGTAAAGTCAGCGTCTTTCGTGATTCTTATACATTGGCCACTAGAGGGCAGTGCTTCTTGCCAAATTAATTAAATAATAAATCACATGAAATATGTGTCATGTTTGAAAAGGACCTGTGTATGAATAATTAATAAAAACATTATTGTAAGAATAATAATTCAACTCAACGAGTTGAATGTGTCAGTAATTGCTGCAAACATTTGATTCCGAATTAATCTAACAATCACTTCTAATTTTAAAACATTTAAATGTAATGATGGGGAGAAAGAGAGAGCGAGAGAGAGAGAAGTGAAAGTGGGGGAGTGTAACACGATAAACACTATATTTTGCTTATTAGGGCTAGGAACAATCAGTTTTACAAAGCTATAATTAGACCACGTTGCCTATGTAATCACTGACAACAGGGGACATTTCATAGTTGGACATTTTAGCGTGCCGACAGGCTTTCGTCGGGACGCGGAACCCGCAACTCAAAATCGGGACTGTCCCCGCAAAACCGTGACATCCGGTTACCCTAAAGGGCTTTTAATGGTTCCACGTTCCCGCAATGCAAGGGGGTTACGGACGGTTACGGACCCCTTACGTCCTTGCGTAGCCTACTCTCCTTGCGTCCACCGTAAGTGCCGGACGTGCGCCTCCCAAAAATCGTAACCTTCCGTCGAGCCACACAGCAGCATTGGCTGTGATTGGTCCGCTTACTAAAACCCAACGCAGAACCATAAACGTCCACGAATGCGTTGAAGCGTCTGCGTGGTCATTGCGGCCTTAATGATGATCGGGTGGTTGTGGGTATCAATTGTTGAAAAAAACATTGCCTCGGATGGATATTGATAGCAGGCAGCGGGTGCAGATGACATTACAGCTCATCTGTGCATCTCTTCTAACTACTGGACTGCCATCATAATTCCTAGTAGGCCTTGTGGCAACCAGACTGTTGCCAAATTTAGAAGATGAAGAGCACCTGAGGAACCGGTGGAGAAGCAGCTAAAATAGCCGCCGCTGCTGCCGCAAGAGCCGCCCCGCAAGAGACGCCGCCGCCGCCGCAAGAGACACCGCCGCCACCGCAAGAGACGTCACCGCCGCCGCACCCCATAAGAGGAAGAACTTATGTTGACTTTTGCTTTACCTTTGGTCCCACGTGAGGTACACAAATTAAAATCGCTGACCTGCAACCCTTGTTTGAGCGTCTCCTTTGGAAAACTCAGCCGCCGACGATCGGGGTTGCCACAGCGTATAGGGACTCGGGATCCATTGTTATTTACACTTTGTTGCTGCGGTGTTGCTGCGTGTATCGTGAACGATACAAAGCATGGCTGACTCCGCTACGCTAGGTGGCGCTGTAGTCCTTTCAACAGGTGGCAGCAGAGCCACCGGCTGACCTCTTTATGACACCAGCAACAACAAACTCAGGCGGTATTCGAGGAAGATGTTTCCAGTAGACAGCTCTCTGTTGACTTCGGGTCCATGTCATTTTTCCGACGCTCCACTGTTCCTACCTCTCGGTCGTATGAAAAATTGCCGCCCATTCATTCCTATGAAAACTGCCCAATGGCGCAGAGGAACATCAAGGAGAGATTTTATTCCGCATCATGGGCGCCTAGCCACTCCCTCGTGCATGGTCTGCCGGATGCAGAAGTATTCTCATTTTCTAGCATTGTTAGCATTGTAGCATCATCAGCGAGAGGTCTGAGCGAGCGCAGTCGCATTGTTTCCTGACAATGGAAGTTTAAGTTAATGAACCCCCCCCCGATGATTCTCTATATGTGATCCTTAAATTACAGTCCTCCTGCCATCTCGACAAAAATTAGTATTTAGCTATTATTATGCCGGGCCGAAACAACATTTGTTTCACTACGACCCCTTTAAGCTGCCCACTCCCCATTCTCCTGCAAAAATACATAAATAAAATAAAACGCTTGAGGTGGCATTTTGAAAAGAGAAAACTTACATTTTATTAGTACGGTATAAAGATAATTATGAACCTTTGATTGAAATTTTTTTGCGGAGACACATTCCTGTTCCCCAATTATATTGGAGTGAACGGGATATCTACTTCTGGGACTCCATGAATCGAGGGACCCGTCCACAGCCCGCTAAAAGAGCTGCAATACCACGCTTGGCCGCTGAGCACTGGTTGATTCCGGAAGTATGCACTGCTCCTGGGGGCCTGATGCGGTCTCCTCCGGCGGTGGAGCAGTGGGACGAGCCCAGCCAGAGGACTCTGCATACGACCGTCCAGCATACGGCAACAATCACATTCTCCTCCATGTAGCATTAAAATCTGGACTTCAGAGAGTCAAAGCCAGTTGACTCTCTGAGTCAACTGGCTCAGTTTCTTTCCCCCAATTTCTTCTCCACCATGGCCGAGATAACCCCCACTACGAGTCTTTTTTGTGGAAGTAGGCCTACCAGAGAGTCAGAGAACCCGACGCAGGCTTTAAGATTCATAATATCAGAGAATATCCCCGTCAGTTCGGTTGCGGCTCAATGAATGAATGAAGATCGTATACATCAGAAGAAAAAAGGTTTATTTTGACAGATGTGCCCGAATTACTACTTTACAACCTCATTGATGAACAACGTTTAGCAAAACATGTAGGCCTACTTTTAATTCAGCCTTGGGTGAAAGCAATGCGTAGTGTGTAGCCTATGGAATGCATGTTGATGATGATCACTTCTTATAAAGCTCGTAAGTCCGCCCCCTCAGGCCACCACGGATTATGAGTTAAGCGCCCGTGGTCGACTTGATCATTGAAACTGGGATCTGTGTGTGTGCTATGGAATATGAGCGTCATCAACTTGCATTGGAGCAAAATCCATGGCCATATCACGGAAATTGGCGTGTTTCCGTGAGGATTCCACGGATTTTGAGTTAAGCGTCCGTGGTCATTTCACGGATTCCTGTGAGACCAGGTTGGCTATATGATATTATTAAGATACAGAGTTCCAGGATTGTAACGCAAGTGTTGTAGGCCTACACTTCTTTATTTGGATAACCGTTCTACTGTTGGTGTTATGGCGCATAACACATCGGACTCTCGTCCCTGGTATTTCTAGAGACGGGACTTGTAGTAGGGGTTATCTCAGCCATGGTTGAGAAGGTATTGGGGGAAAGGAACTTTGGCTTTGACTCCCTGAAGTGAACCAAGACATGGAGGAGAAAGGGATTGTTCCCCGAGATTGTCTCCCGCTTGAGCACTGCTTCCCACTGCCGAGGGACCACCGCCTCGGCGTACCCCGCTGCAGGAGGCGGTTGTGCCTAAGCGCTGCCCACTGCCCACTGCCGAGGAGGCTCCGGCGGGAGAAAATCGTGGACAACAATCGTGGGCAACAATCCCTTTCTCCTCCATGTCGTCTTTTAGTCTACTTCAGATTGATGTGGTCGTGGAAGAACGTCAGAGACGTCGGAGAACCCGACGCATTCGTTTGAGATCCACAATATCTTCTGGAGGCGCACACAGCTGTAGGCCGTGATAGTATGATGATATGTGAAAATAATGATATGATATAGATATCTATGTATCATATGATATTATTTAGATAAAGAGCTCCAGGACTCCCGAATATTTACAGAACACGGCCAAAGGCTGTGTGCGCCTCGCCATTGCGATACATCCACTGTAAACAGCACATGGTTCCGTGGCCACAAGCTCGGTTTTTAAGTCAAGATACGGTACGGTACGGTACGTTTCATAGTTAAGGGGAAAATTTAAAAAAACTGCTTGTTTGTCAACAACGGAGAATGGTCGTAGATCAGAAGCAATGAAAACACCAATAACTTGGTTATGGCATTTGCGTTTCTGAATTCCCAGACAGGGGTTGTTGAAATAGTGTCGTGAGCTAGGTTTGCAGTGCTAATTTTTTCACAACAACGGTGAGAGTAACACCTGGATGGGGCCTTTTCAAATGCGCTGTGTGCCTGTTAAAGTGCTGTAGTAGACATGGAGAGCCCTCTCCGAAGCCGGAGAGCTTGTCGGAGACACTCTCCGTAGCTTACGTGTGCAATGCATCCAATATTTTTTAACTATCCGTCAACGCCATGGACCGATTGGTCGACACAACGGAGACGGCAGGGGCTGTGATTGGTCCTCTAATGCCGCTTTTCCACCGCACATGTAGCTCGACTCGACACGACACGACTCGACACGACTCGACACGGTAGCAGCGCGGGTCCTTTTCCACCGCAAATAGTACCTCCGGGACGTGGGCGGGGTCGGCTGCGCGAAAGGGCCGTGACGTATTTTTGTACGCGACGCAAACAACACCTACGTAACCCACACATGGACAGAACCCACATAACAACAATGTAGGACATCGATGCGATGGTATTCGTGTTCGTATTTTTAGCTGGCATGTTGAAGAATTGGAATATGTTGGCTGCGGCGCTGCTATGGCTGTTGCCAGCATGGTTGCCATGTCGCTCTCGTGACTTCGTCACACTCTCTGGCCAATCAGTGGCCGGCCGTCTGCCGACGTCACCTTTTAGCATCGGCTCAGCTCGCTTGGAACCTAGAGCGAGGCGGTACTAGAAAAAGCAGCCACTTCAGGTACCAGATACCATGTTTTCGCGGTGGAAACGCAAAAAATGCGAGCTGAGTCGAGTCGTGTCGAGCTGGTACCATGCAGTGGAAAAGCGGCATGACAAAATCATTTCCGAAATCACTTCTCCGGTTTGACTTTGCACCTAAAATACTTTGTACATTGTTTTCTTTGCACCATAAGGACCAATAGAACACCAAATAAGATTTGAAAAGCTTTGGAAGTTTATTTACAACACTGCTTACATGGTTTGTAGTCAACATATAGATCGGGCAGCGAATTGCTTTGCGCATCCGACATCCCGACGGAGAGCTGCTGAGGGGTCTCTGCAGTTACAGAGTCGGAGTAGTATACTTTGGCTAAACGGTCCGGGTGGAGCTCCGACTTCAAGTTTTAAATTCCGCGTCGCAAAACAAGCCTTTACATTATTAACGCTATGTACGCCACATTTACGCACCGCGGTACACCTCTGTAGCCGCACCGAAGTGCCTGTACCGTGATGGTTCGGTACAAATACGTGTACCGTTACACCCCTAGTGCTAGGGCTGGGAGACGATTTCAATTAGTGTGAATAACATTGCGTATTGCAACAGCCTGCCTTACGTGTATGCGTAGCACTAATCACTTGTAGAATAAAGCGCCCATAACCTTTATCCTGAGTTTGTTTTATGAATTGCATGCAGCACTCGAGTTGAGGGGGGATGGCATCCCCCTTTGGAATTAAAATTATCTAAATCATCCCCCTTCTGAAACGGCTATCCCCCCTTCCCATCCCGTTATTTATATCAATTAATGTGGAAATATTACCGCTATCTCATTATAGCGGTTTCCTTTTTCAATTCGGCGCAACGTAGGGTTGCCGCGGTGTGGACATTTTCACAGCGATTAATACACTTGTGTCAACACCGGTATTACCGTGTATAAACTGTATCAACTTTTAAACTAGGTCAACCGCCATCTTCTCCGTCAACTCTCCTCTCACACTCGGTGACAGCGTCTTTTAACGTTCAATATCTAATAGTATAATATAATTGTATACATAATATCACGGCCAAAAGCTCTGTGCGCCTCCGGATGGCCGTAGCGCGGAGGGCTTTCGTGGGGATTGGGCTTTGCGTGGTTTGTTTACCGGCGTTGCTATGGTTACCGGTCTTGTGTTAGGTAGCCTATCTATTATTATATCTATCTATTATATTATTACATTTTTATTTTCTTAATTATAATTAGGCCTACATTATTAATTTCTACAGAATTTTCTTTTATTACTGGAAAAAAATAAAATAATAACTCTGTGTTGCCGGTGTCCTCAACACCGGTAACACCGGTAATACCGCATACCGCGGCAACCCTAACGCAACGTTACTTTTCCCAGGGACAGATTGGACAGCGATACTGCATTCTCGGGCAGTATGCTATTGCGCAAGCACGCAGGCGTACTTGCGCAATTGTGCCTTCACAAGCTCTCATTCCACAACGTACGAGACAGACACTGGTAGCGTGAAGCTGTCTCTGCATCTCAGACATCGCTTCTGCAGGCAACTCTGTCCCCTTTCCTCCCTTTCATTCCAACCCGTGAGCACAATAGTCTCCCTTCTCTGCCGAATGCATTTTTGAAAAAAATGAATAATAATATATTTTTTAAATCGTTAAATGTGATGCATGCCTCCGAATCGTGTGATGCGTCCGATCAGCTGCGTTTTTGGCAATAAAATAAGAGCGATGACATGACAGTATACCGTTCTTATTTTATCCCCAAATTTATATATTAATATAATAATAATAATTATCACACCGTTGGTCTCTTACCATATGTCATCAGCACAAATGATCTGTCCCTAAAAGTCAAAAATCCACCATCCCCCCTGGCTTTTTTTTACAACTCGACCACTGATTAAATGTAGGCTACATTAAATCTATGTATATGTTTATTGACCACATCTCTTTTAATATCTAACATGCTCAAACGAACCATGTCATGAAGTTGCATTAACAAAATTTCAGAAAAAGTGAATGAAATAGCTCGGAATTGCTAAGTGCGACCGGAAAGGAGAAGCCAACCGAGAGAAGAGGAAGCGGCACTTCAACACGGCGCCATTAAAGCCCCGGAGGGTTGTGGGGAGCAGAGCGGCGTCTCAGGAACATGAAGGCCGCGGTCCCTTTCCTCGTTTTCCTCAGTGGTAAGGTTCGCTCACTGTCAGTTTCCACCTTGATTCTGCCATCTTCAGCTTTTTGGTTATTGTTGTTGTTGTTGTTGTTGTTGTTGCTGTTGTTGTTGTACATCATCGAGTGGTTGTTATAACAGAGAACACATTGAATTTTTGATAGGCTGTTGTATGACTTGGACGGGGGCCCTGACCGTGAATGGATCGGTCGGGGGAACAGTCAGAATCGAATGCACTCACACCAATGCGTATACCAACAAGAAATATTTCTGTAAGGGAAAATGTGAGGATGTGAAGGACGTTCTCATAAGTACTAGCGCCAGAGGATCGGATAGGTACTCTATCAAAGACAATGGAAACACATTCATCACAACAATTAGGGATCTGCGCCTGGAAGACACTGGGACTTATTGGTGTGGGATACACAGGTTCCTTCTCGACACATATGTAAAAGTGTATCTCAAGGTAAACAAAGGTAAGAGGATTCCTTTTCTATATTGTACCTGTATTTTTTATTTTTTTGCTGGTTTGTCAGCTCAACATACTTCCGCTATCAGAAGGTGGCTGTGAGGCATTGATAACAACCATATCCATCCATGGTTTAGTTCCCCTTTTTTTGTTGGAAAGCGGATCAGACTTAAAACTTTTGACTTATAGTTTGTTAAATAGATAATAAATAATAAATGAATAAATTATCTGATAAAGTTGTATCTAATCTAATCAAATTAGTACTCAGTTTGCTAACCACATCTAACATAATTCCATTTAACGACCTGCTTCTTCCTTTCAAACCATTATTATTAAAGTGGTGAAGAGTGATGTCAATGCTGTCAAAGAAGCTATTTCAACACGGTTTACACCAACAGGTAAATATAGGAGGCAAAATAAACAGGTTTGTTGTGGAACTCTGCTGCGGTATAGTCAATGGAATCTTTATTTTGTTCTTACTTTCTTTAGCCCGGCCAACAGACTTTGAAAATGAAATCTCACGAGGAGAAAGCATTTCTGGTAATCCGTCTCCTAAGTGTGTGTGTGTGTGTGAGTGTGTGTGTGTGTGTGTGTGTGTGTGTGTGTGTGTGTGTGTGTGTGTGTGTGTGTGTGTGTGTGTGTGTGTGTGTGTGTGTGTGTGTGTGTGTGTGTGTGTGTGTGTGTGTGTGGCCTTTGATCAAACGCTCGATCAAAGGCCCGGCCCGACCCGGCCCGTGGGTCCGGCCGGGTCAGATCGGGCTCGGTCTCGGGCAGAGAATCTAAACTCTAGTGCATGACATCCTCCCTAGGCGCTCACAGCTGCTTCAGCACACACTGAAACGATGACTTGGTCGTCCATGTTCTTCCTGCTTCTGTGCGCCCTCCGTCTCTCTGCCAGTGACATTGGGTCAAGCTCAACGCTGACTAGCTAGGCGCTTCGAAAGTTCAATTTTTTTCAAGTTAGTGCGTTGGTGCGTTTGGCGCGTTATTTAGGTGCGTAAAACGCGTCTAAAGGTACGGCCACACCGCGTTTGGGGCGTCGAAAATCGGCATTTTTGCATAGGGAACCATTGGCATAGGCGCGTAGACGCGTTGCACTCGTTGAAGCGTTGCGTTAGGTGCGTTAGACGCGGCAGACGCACGTAATTACGCACGTAAACGCAGTAACGCGCCTAACCCTACATGCCCACTACCCAGGGGCGGATCTAGCCATTTTGGGGCCCTAGGCAAAATATAGACATGGGGCCCTCATTTTTGAAACACGTACACAAAACAAATAACCATCCCAATACTCTTAGAATCGCAATAAACCCATAGTGCACTGCCACTCAACTCTCCACAGTAAAATCAGTTTCAGATTTCTCCAGCCTTTGCCAAAATTACATGTTTATTACTCAAACGAGAGAGAGAGAGAGAGAGAGAGAGAGAGAGAGAGAGAGAGAGAGAGAGAGAGAGAGAGAGAGAGAGAGAGAGAGAGAGAGAGAGAGAGAGAGAGAGAGATGAAAAAAGAAAAGATTTTTTATCATTATTTTTTTTTTTTGGTTGGGGCCCTAGGCACTTGCCTAGGTTTGCCTAATGGAAGATCCGCCACTGCCACTACCTCTGTCAGTCAACGGACGTGGGAAGGCGTGGCTGACTGATGGGGGGTAGTCTTTGCAGAGGCATCCGTCAGCCAATCAAATCGCTTCGCCGGGTTCTTCCCGCTACTTCCTGCTTGTTGCGATGCAAGATGACCCGCTTTCCCGCTTTCCAGTATCGTCAGAGCCCGAGTCGCGTCACAGTGCTTAAATTTGCACACGCGATCTGTTTGGATGACGGATCCGTCGCTGCCGAAAAAGTTGAACATTTTTCAACTTCTTGACTGAGCCGAAGGCTCCAACGGAACGGACGGATCCACAATGCATTGCGCATCCGTCCCCATTCAAAGTCAATGGGGATCAGTCAACAGACGGAGGTAGTGGGCACGGGGCGTTCACACCAACGCCCGGAGTTCAAAAAATTGAACTTTTGACTCGCCTACGCGTGACGCTTAGCCGCGATTGCCAATCAGCGTGGAGCTTGACCCGACGTCACTGGCAGAGAGTAGTGACGGTTGCACAGAATGAAAGGCTGACATTTTCTTTATTCTGGGTGGAAATAGTAACATAGTTACGCCGTTAAAAGCGTTTATGTAAACATTTTTAGCGAGAAATGTGCATTTTACTTTCATAATGTTTGCTCGGTGAATGTGAAGGATGTTTGGTTATGTTTAGTTATGAAGGCTGTTTGATAGTTATGACGAAGAGGGAACGCTCCATTCACTTGCATGGACAGCATCTCTGATTGCTAAGCAACCTCAACGTCTTGGCGGACTATATCTCTGCTGATCAACACTACGAATGGTGGAAACCCACCAGACACACCATGTGAAGTTATTATACCCGATTATTGTTATTTATATCCGATATTATTTAATCAAACCCAATCTAAGCTCTATCATGCACCCAAACACGGCGGCGTTTGGGTTTCTTACCTTGGACTCCTAAATCCAGAACAGCCACAGGCGCGTTGGGCGCGTTGAACTATTTTTGTGACTATTTTTGTGTCTGAAAATGAATAAATTATATAAATATATAAAATATTAAATTATACAAATAAATCTATGTCAACAGATCAGTTGACGTATATAGGAGCAGCCCTTGGTGTTGCTGTGTTGGTGCTGGCCCTGGTTCTTCTGACCTTCTGCAGGATAAAACGCAGAAGAGCCGCGTTTGCTTTGGGTAGGACCAAAAAGACACACCTACAGATTTCCTACACTACTATGTATCTATACTGGGTCTTGTCATTCCTTTCTTTGCAGACAAAAACCAAAGCACCAATGAATGTCCAGGAGACCCTAGGAAGAACAGCCTCCTTCCCGCTTCATTGACCAATCCGCACCCTGATAGCGCTATTTACTCCAATGTCAGTGGGTTTCCAAAGCCTCAGGACCAACCAGATGAGAGTGTGTCGGTCCCCTCCAGTCCAGAGCAGCCCGGTGTCTTCTACTCCACTGTGAGCTACAACAATGATTCCAAGGGTGTGGCCCTCTTAACGTACACAGACTCTGTCATGTATTCTACCATTCAAAAGACTCAGTAAGGGCCTGGATGATCAGAATTAAGAGTGATTCTGCTTTCAGAAAATACTATTAATATGGATAATAATACCTGTCCTTAAATTCACAGGTATTATTTAATTCTTATCTGAATAGAACTTACTTCGGAGAATGTGGAAAACTGAAATGAACACATGTGCAAGCAGGCAAACAAGCACACACACACACACACACACACACACACACACACACACACACACACACACACACACACACACACACACACACACACACACACACACACACACACGTATGTACCTACGATGTACCTACCTCACCAGTCTGACCCATGTTTCAAATTGTTCTCCTCGTCACCGCTAGAGTGATCCACATGGTAGAATGTGATATGGTCTAGCATTAAGTCAGCGTCTTCGTGATTGCTATACATTGGCCACTAGAGAGCAGTGCTTCTTCCCAAATTAATTAAATAATAAATCACACGAAATATTTGTCATGTTCGAAAAGGACCTTTGTATAAATAATTAGTAAACACATCATTGTAAGACTAATCATTAAATACAACGAGTAGGTATCTTGTTTCAGTAATTGCTGCAAACTTTTGATTCCTAATTAATCTAATCATCACTTTAAACACATTTTAAAACATTTAAATATAATGATGGGCAGAAGGAGAGAGAGCGAGAGAGAAAGAGAGAGAGAGAGAGAGAGAGAGAGAGAGAGAGAGAGAGAGAGAGAGAGAGAGAGAGAGAGAGAGAGAGAGAGAGAGAGAGAGAGAGAGAGAGAGAGAGAGAAGTGAAAGTGGGGGAGTGTAGCATGATAAACCCTATATTTTGGTTATCCGCATTACAAAGCTAACATATCAGAGTGACTTAAGTCGAAGACGATGGACATCAAATGGCAACTAGAAAATGCATTTCCTGCAGAAAATGCTGTGTCTAATAAATGTTTCTTCATTGGACATAACCTGCATAGAGTTTGAAAGGGAGTGCTGTTGTGCTGGTTTTCTAGCTTAGTGGTACAAATTGTGAGCTTCAGCATCCCCTGGGGGTTACATTAATATCGGGGAGGCCATGTTTAATCTTTCTTTGCAAGGTCATGGTAGACTCTGGCTCTATTAATTGTTAGTAATACATAAGGGGGTTGGGTTGGAGTTGGTATTAGGTTCAAGTGTCCGTATAAAGTAAAAAGGCTTGAAAGACAAATACATCAGTTCCATCTTTTCGGTTTTATCATGTTACTACACTATCCTTCCCGAATTTCAATTTTTTTCTGATATTTGTATTTCTTAATATTTTTTATTAGCAATATTGCAGATAATCCTATGCACATACTTTTTTGATTTAACTTTCACGTTATTGTGGCAAGACATCAGCGGGTATCGATCTCAGAGGACCAGTTGTATCGAATCTATCTAAATCCAAATCCAAATCTTTTTCTAAATCGAATCTAAAATAATTCAATTTGAGTTTAATCAAATTGTATCAAATCTAAATATTCCACTAAATATGAATTTTTAATCGAATCTAATCTTGTTCTCAGATTGGGATCGCATTACACCAAAGGAAGAGGTTTCTGATGCTGAAATATCAGCATAAACTAGAGTGTCCTTACCCAGAGATCCATTCCAAAAAACCACAAGTTCCTTTTAAAGGGAAGAGTCCTTGCAATTGCCAGGACTTGAACAATTCAAAGCAAACCGGTAACTCCGTTGAGGAATGCAGGTTTCCCATATGGGTCAAGGGAGATTAAAGAGGTTCACCGTGACCGTCATGGACCCGAAAGTGTGTGTGTGTGTGTGTGTCAGGTACGGCGCCAGGATCCAGTTGTGGATGGGCCAGACTAATTGTGGGTGGTCCTTAAATTAAAAACGTTATCAAATCCCTGTTTAACCTTAGACAAATTACTGACTAATATGCTGTTAGATTATCTGTGTGCATATAGAGATTTGAATAGCTTGATGTTCTTTCAATATTTAGTTGCATTGTAAAAATGGAGAGGAAATGGAAGAGATCAGACTGTCCCAATGATCAATCTCACTATCTTTTCCTTCTGTCTGATTTCACCTCCACTGTGTCAACAACCAAATCTGCCTTCTCCTGGACCAAAATCCACTCCTCCGCCTCAAACCCCAGGAAACAGTTTTCCCTGTTCTCGTCCCTCCTCAACCTTCCCTCACCCCCACCTCCTTCAGCCTCACTGCTGATGACTTTGTTACCTACTTTAACCAGAAAGTAAAGGACATTAGCTCCTCTTTTATCCCTGCCTCTATCCTCCCGCCTTGACTACTGCAACTCACTCCTGGCTGGACTTCCCGCCTCTGCGATTAAACCTTTGCAGCGCATCCAGAACGCGGCAGCGCGCCTTGTGTTCAACCTACCGAAGTTCTCCCATGTGACCTCTTCCGGGACCTCCACTGGCTCCCTGTTGTAGCTTGCATCAAATTTAAGACGATGGTACTGGCATACAAGGCAGTCGACGGAACTGCCCCTGCCTACCTCCAAGCATTGGTAAAGCCACACACACACACACACACACACACACACATACAATACAACATTGTGTTGTATTGTATTATAGTACTTAACTGTGTAGCAATTGCAGTAGCTGCTATCATTGCTGTAACAGGGGGAATTTGTTAGCCTAGCGATTGTTGTACTTGCACTTGGTTCTACATCCTTACTGTACCGACAGCGATATATTGTTGCACTTCTTACGACAAATGTACTTATATTACTTACTTGTAAGTCGCTTTGGATAAAAGCGTCTCCTAAATGACCTAAATGTAAATGTAAAAATGTAAAAAGTTTCGGTGCATAGGACGGACCTATCAGCGATCCCCCTTTTTAAGCCAACTTGTGATAAGTGACCGATAAGGACAATCGTCATGGATTCTTTCCCTGCTTTCGACGAATTGAGAGGTAGGAACATCAGTTCAACAGGTGTTAAAGTTTCATGTCATGATATTAAAGGAAAGTTGATTAATAAGATCAATAAGAAGAGGAAAAACAAAAGAACAATGAAAGCCCTAATATAAATAATAGTCATGCAATAATGGTGTTATTTATTTTATTATTAGTATCCCTACTGTACAAGTTGTGCCTGAAATAAATGTTTAGGCTTCTTTTCAGATGTTTCAATAGAGACCTTCACCTTAGCAGTGAGTAAATATGTGTGTGTAAGTGTGTTTGTAATGCAATGTAGTGCACTGTATTCTACACAACCACACAGTCAAACATCCAGCAATTTCATTAATTAAATCAAATATATTCCTAGGATGCATTCTGATGAACAATCGACAGCTTTCCTACTATCTGCAATGTTCTTTAAAACCCTGTATTGAACATAGCAAAACATCAGCAAATTGAACAGAAATAGGAATACCAAAATTATTATTACATCGTCTTTTTTCTACAGACAGCCCTACATAATGCTTAAACAGAGGGGGGGGGGATAAAAAATACAACCGAGTGAGTGGGCTGAATCCCATAAGACTACTCATGGGCCGGGCCCGAGCGCTATGAGGATGGGGTGGTGCGAAATGCCTAAATGGCGTGTATGCCAAATCTATTGTGCCTTAATGTAGGGATTCACAGTATACATTTGAACCCCCAGCAACTTCTAGGTTTCCTCTTATTTTTAAGGGCATGGTTCTTGGACCCTGATGATTGCGATGTGCATGGTGGTGGCATTTGCCTGTTCACCTTCATGCTTTAGCTGATCGCTAGGCGGCACATGAGAAATACCGGCAGGTACCGCAGACAGGAGGTGGGCCAACGCACATTGTAAACATGATCATCGTCCGTAAGAATTGAGTAGTGCCGGAGCGTGTCTACGGAGAGCCTTGGCACTCTATTGAGCCCCATTGCATCGAACATGGTTGCAGTTCCATTATGATTCCACTGGGGGTGATCGCAGCGAGTGTAGATTGAATGGGGGTCTATAGGGCTACACAGCTAAATGTATCTCTTTCACCTGCTTGTCGTTTAAATATCGCAGATTTGATTGTAGATTCCGCAAGTTCAACATAGATTATACTTCAAAAGTTGAATGAATGAGTACTTATGCCCTTTCGATTTCTCTTGGCCATACACGCTAGCATTCTGTTAATGAATGCTGATTGGTCATGGACAAACTTGTGACTGATCACGACCAGAGACCCCTTTTGAGGATATTTGAAGTTAAAGCAGAATAAGGACTTTCCTTCAAAGTTAATATATATTATATGTATAAATATTATATATATAGTATATTATAGATATTATGTGTGCGGAAGTACCAAAGTATCTCAGAACCTCTGGCAGTATGAAAGCATAGATATATATATACTGACTAGTCAGTCATATATCTTTCTAGAGCCTGTCAGGCAGTTTCTAGAAAGAGGACTCAGATGCATAAAGGCGAATGGTCCAAACATGCTTTATTTTGGACTGCCAGTCCTCTCGTCAAAACAAGTGATCAAATCATTGCTATGAAACCCTCAAAAGACAGGCGAGGAAAACACAAGAAACGAAAATTACCCTTACGTGGAAAAACGAGAAACTAAACTCTACTCTGATCTGCCAAATAAGGTGGTAGGAAAAGTACAACAACAGAAAATCGCTCACAAGGAGGAGAAAACAAAAGCGACTATAAAACTAGGCTACGCTGCACTGAGGCTAAAAAGGGAACAAAACAAAAGCGCTCCAAATGGAGGAAAAGGGCTAACGAAAATAACTCAAGCAGTGCAAACAGGCTGACCAAAAAGATTACGAACAAAAGATCACTCTTTCTCAGAAGAGGAAACAGAAGGTCAAAAATACAAACTTTAGTTCAGGACGTGGCAAAGACAAGGCTGTGCGTCAAGAGCTGGAGGTACACGGACAGTGACGAAAGAAATACTCTGGCGACAAGGGCAAGGGAAGACAAAGACTATATACACATGAGGAGGGGAGACACAGGTGGAAACAATCAGGGATAAGGGGAGACACCAGACCGGTGACACAGGAGGAAGGGCATCTGACCTGAAACGAGAGGGAAGTTAGTTTTCAAAAATAAAGCCGGAAATTGACAAGACAAAAAACCCAAGACATGACATCCCTCACCGCGGTGTGACAAAAATAAGGTGATTTTGAGTGATTTGGATTGTGAAAGGGCCTGTCCCATCGACGTTTACTCTTTCAGGTTGGTTGTTAACCCGCGGCAAGATGGCGGCATTGTTGACGCATGCATAGAAGCCGAATGTGATATCTAGTCAGTATATTAGGCGCCTTCATGGTCCTGGTGATAACGAGACATCTCATCAGTGAAGACGCTCACGCTTATACATGTTCCCGACAGCGACCGTTCATGCGCACTGCTTTGGGAATCTAAAAGTTCTTCACAGCAGGTTTTTTAAATCCGATAAAAAACAGTCAGAACTAAACACAACTTAGTATGATCAGTTTCATTTTCGAGGCCTCGCTTTTATTCATGAGAAGCACATTTTATTGTCACTGTATGGAAGGCTACACTTGCCCTTATCTAGAGCTGGTTTACCAGTGCACAACGTTTAAAACTGAGCAAAGTCGATGCCAATAGACGGTTACAACGTCAATAAAAAGTAAAGTATGTGATATGATCGTTGATTATTTTATATTGACTAAAACTTTCATGTTAACATGGTCATGCGTGTCACTAGTAAACCATACGTCACCAACCGGTCTACTCTGTTATCAAAATCTGACCCCAGTTGCCGAATGGAAGTAGAATCATAAGAGCGTCATGAGGTCTCGTTCACAAGATTTTTTTAAGTGTACATCACACAATGCTTTAAAAAAAGAAAACGAGTTACAATTCCCTCTTTATTTCTTGTAAACTCTGTATGTCATGAATGATGTAGGCCTATGGGATGGAAGGCATACTATTTTTTCTGGACACTTTTCTGACTAATTCACAGATGTTACATTATTAGATGGTAACCAAGAAAGTGGTTTGATCTGGGTAATAATGTTACTTGGCGCTAGGGCTGGGGTACAATTTCAATAAGTGTGAATAACATTGTATATTGCAACAGCCTGCCTTACTGTCCGTCCACACCAGAAGCGAATTGAGCGACCAAATCGCCGGAAGTCATTCACTTTCTATGGGCAAGAGCGACCAGAGCGACCCAAGCGACCAACGCTATCAGCAGCCAAAGTTGAGCGACCAGAGCGTCAAAAAGAAGTTGAAAAGTTTTTAACTTTATGCAAATGACTATTATTCGCTTCAGCGACCAAACACTGACAGCCAATCGGAATGTAGACGCTCTTCGCTTGTGTGGATCCCAGGGAACATCGGCAGGCACTTTGGTTCCTACCTACCTTTATTCACTCACTGAACAAAATGTCGGCTGAAGTATTAATCGCGGCTGTAACTGGGCACCCAGTGTTGTACGAACCCACCCTTTTTCAGTTCAGAGATCGAAACGCCATAGTGGTTTGGATATCAAGTGATGATAAGCGGGAGTATTTATAGGCTACATCTAGAACGTTCGTATTTAAGCGGGAATCATTATAATTTGCTCTACATGCCACCAATCTAACCAAACAATCGCGTGTAGCATGCTTTAAACAAAACCAAAAAATTATTTGAAATCGTCGCATAAACAAACTAATCGACAAGACGAGGGATAAATGACAAGTCTGACTGGACATACACACAATACATCACATTAAAAATAGACACGCGTTGATAGATAGATAGACAGAAAGGCCTAGATAGATAGATATGTTCCATTATTTGCCTTGCGGAGCCAACCAGTCCTGTGCACGTATGCAAATTAGCCATGTGCGCCAATGTCTATTTGTTTTGAATGCGACGAATGATTTCAGATCATGATTTGCAGATCCAGATCAGTGAAACATATTTCAACTACTACAGCACGCAGGGTTTTTTGTTCTCGGTTGTAATTAGCCTACATTTTAGGATTTTTTTTATATTGGGGGGAATCACTGTCCTACTTGTTGTCGAAGCACTTTATCGAACAAGCAAAACCGTCTCGGCAATATGGCCAAGGTGTATGGGAGAGTTCACTATTTGATATGGCTGTCTGTAGGGCCTACTAAACGCATACGGCTCCTTTAAATGCGTCTGCATAATTGAATTGTACGTCATGAGCGACTTGAGCGACCAAAGCGAACAGAAAAATTTGCAGCGAAACTTTGTGAGCGGTCGCTCCTGGTGTGGACGTACAGTTACCTGTATGCCTAGCACTAATCACGTGAAGAATAAAGCGCCCGTAATCTTTATCCTGAGTTTGTATCTATGAATAACATGTAGGCCTACAGTAAACATATATATATATATATATATATATATATATATATATATATATATATATATATATATATATATATATATTGACCTCATATCTTTTAATATCTAACATGCTCAAATGAACCATGTCATGAAGTTACATCAACCAAATTTCAGTGAATAAAATAGCTCAGAAGTGTTTAGTGCGACAACAAAGGAGAAGCCAACCGAAAGAAGAGGAAGCGGCACTTCAACACGGCGCCATTAAAGCCGCGGAGGGTTATAGGGAGCAGAGCGGCGTCTCAGGAACATGAAGGCCGCGGTCCCTTTCCTCGTTTTCCTCAGTGGTAAGGTTCGCTCACTGTTTATATCCATCTTGATTCGGCCATCTTCAGCTTTTTTGTTGTTGATGTTATACATCATCGAGTGGTTGTTATAACAGAGAACACGTTTGGTTTTTGATAGGCAGTTGCATGACTTGGACGGAGGCCCTGACCGTTAAAGGATTGGTCGGGGGAACAGTCAGAATCAAATGCACTCACACCAATGCGGGTAGCAACACCAAATACTTCTGTAAGGGAGAATGTCGTGACAAGGACGTTCTCATAACAAGTAAGACGGGAGGATCAGAGAAGTATTCTATCGAAGACAAGGGAAACACATTCTTCACAACTATTAGGAATCTGCTACTAAAAGACACTGGGAATTATCGGTGTGGGATAGGAAGGATCGGTCCCGACACGTATGTGGAAGTGTATCTCAAGGTTGACGATGGTGAGAGAATCCCTTTTCTATGTTTTACCAGTGTTTTTTTTTTTTTTGACCGCTCAACATACTTCCTCTTTGAGAGGACTGGTTTAGTTGACTTTTGACTTTGAGTTTATAGGTTAGATTATCTGATAAAGTTGTGTCTAATCTAACCAAATTAGTACTCGGTTTCTTAACCACATCTAACATAATTCCATTTCACAACCTGCTTCTTCCTTTCATACCATTATTTTTAAAGTGGAGAAGAGTGATGTTCATGCTGTCGAAGAAGCTATTACAACAGGGATTAAACCAACAGGTAAATAAAGGAGGCATAATATAGAAAATGTAATGGCACTGTGCAGAATAGTCCATTGAATCATTATTTTGTTCTTACTTTCTGTAGCGCGGCCTACAGACTTCGAAAATGAAAGCTCACGAGAAGAAACCGTTTCTGGTAATCCCTGTTTTAAGTTTGTGTGTGTGTGTGTGTGTGTGTGTGTGTGTGTGTGTGTGTGTGTGTGTGTGGGTGTGGGTGCGCGTGCGCGTGTTTGGTATGTTTTTGGAATGCAAACACATTTATCAGAAACAGCTATCAGCAGTGTTGGGAAAGTTCACTTTCTACATGAACTAGTTCAAAGTTCAGTTCACAAATATTAAAATGAAGTAGTTCAGTTCAACGTTCATAATTCAACATTTTGAACTAAGTTCACAGTTCAAAAAAATGAACTAGTTCATAGTTTTTTTTTCCATATGTTGCTGTGAGCTATTCGTTTTTTCCGGTATTTTGAACATTGAGCCCGCTTTGTGGTTTTTCTAGGATGAAATAGAATGGTTGAATCGTATCGTACCGAAATACAGTTTCTATCGTGTTTTATTGCACATTTAGCACATTTTGTAAATCACATTGATTTCTGTTGGAAGGCTCATTGCTTGTTGGCCGGAAACGTAAAGGCGGGGGGGTTCACGTTTGGTTGTAGTCTTTTTGCTCGGTTCTATCCCCACTGTTGAGACGGAGAACCGAGTGAAAAGACTACAACCAAACGTAAACAGCCCCCTTTTCCGTTTCCGGCCAACAAGCAATGAGGCATTCTAGTCCGCTGAGCTATGAGCCAGAGAATTAACGTTATGGATTGTACATATTCATAATTCGAAATTCGTCTCAGCCTTTACACCACAGATACTATAGGGTCTAAAGCATATAACCGCGTTGTCTGATTACAGTTGAATTCATTTTTCCACAATTTAACAGCTCTCGTTTTGAAAAATAATCACCGCGCCATTCGTTTCAATGGGAATCGGCATCGCAATACTTTCAACATAAAGTGTACATATTTATAATTGGAAATTCGTCCCAGCCTTTATACGACAGATACTATAGGGCCTATAGCATATAACCGCATTTTCTGATTACAGTTTAATGTAACAGTAAACTGAACTCACTCACCGCAACTTCAAATTAACCACACGGAAATTAGCATGGCAACCGGTCAAACAACACGGCGTTCTGCGCGCGCATCCGCCGTGTTGATAAACAAATAACCCCCATATTGAACGAAGTTAAACTAAGCTAGCGTCCCGTTCACAGGCACCAGAATGAACGAGTTCACAGTAACGTTCATCAGGCAGCAGAGGCGGAGTGGCCGTCGGGACGATCGGGAGATTTCCCGGCCGGCCGGCCGGCCAACGAAGTCAGGTGGACCGGCCCACAATTGTGTAGCGGCCTGCGAAGTCAGTTGGACCGGCCCATAGTTGTGAGCGGCCGTGAGGCGTCTGCAAGCCGGCCCTGAGCATAATTTATTCCCCGTCACAACGTCGTGAAAATCCCCGAAATAAACAATAGATGTTTCGGGAACATCCAACCGATATTTATATGACTTGCTTACTCTCTATGTCTCATTCATGTTTTGTTTTTTTATGCGTATATATTTTTTTATTCATTTAATTATTCATTATTCAGGCGTTACAGAACTTTCATGGCCATAAATAAATAATACGAACTACAGTTTACTTTCATTTGTTTGTTCTTGAATTGACGTAGAATGGAGCAAAGACTCCTGGGATTGGGAAATGCGTTTATCCAATAAACAGCTTGCAGGTCAAGTCTAGGGGGATATATGACCGGCCCCACGTCTAATGGCATGACCCTAAAGACGCGTCAGACAGAGAAGGCGAGCAAGTTCGTGGTTGCTTGCTTTTGCTTGTTGTGGCACTCATGGAAGGCAAGAAGAGAAAAGAGAAAGGAGGGGCTGAAAAGGCCAGAATAAAGAAGAAGCGGATGCTGGAGGGGGATGCATCTAAAATGATGCTCAAAAATAACAGATTTATTCCGAAGTGAGGCATTAACGAGTTGTGCAGGTGAATTGACAGAAAAATGGTTAGCCAGAGCTCCACCATTGACGTTATTGCTAGGCGGGAGCTAGCACAAGCTGCTAGTCAAATGTGTATGTGCTGGCTGGTATATTTCAGACGAATTAATGACTTAACTAATCTTTCTCTTTTAATGGATGGAGAATATGTTAACAGATTTGGAACATGTAGTAGTAGTCGTGTCAACACGTTACACCGGTATTACCGAGTATAAACAGTATAAACTTTGAAACTAGGTCAACCGCCATCTTTTCCGTCAACTCTCCTCTCACACTCGATGACAGCGTCTTATAACGTTCTATATATAATAGTATAAGATAATTGTATAGATAATATCACGGCCAAAAGCTCTGTGCGCCTCCGGATGGCTGTAGTGCGGGGAGCACTACGGCCATCCGGAGTGCTTTTGTTTACCGGCGTTGCTATGGTTACAGGTCTTGTAAGGAAGTGCGCCAATTCTCGGAGCGCCAATTCTCTTCCGCACAGAGCAGAACTGTGCAAGTAGGTCTATCTGCAGCCGGAGCCACTTGCCAAACACGCCCATTGCTCTGCCAGACACGCCCATTGCTTTGCCAGACACGCCCATTGCTTTGCCAGACACGCCCATTGCTTTGCCAGACACGCCCATTGCTCTGCCAGAAACGCCCGTTGCTCTGCCAAACAGGTCAAGTTTATTTTCGGAAATGTAGGGGGATATATGAGTGGCCCCACGTCGAATGGCATGACCCAAGATACGTCAGACAGAGAAAGCGCGCAAATTCGAGCAAAATATGTTTGACAGTGGAAGGATTTACATGGTTGCTTGGGTTATAGACTTCAAGACCATGTTCAAGACCCCCCCCCCCCCCCCCCCCCCCCCTTTATCCTTTAAGTTTGGCGCCGAACAACTCGGCCCATACCAAGTGTGACGGGATATTGTTGGTCAATGAAATGATTGAATAAATGTTCAACATGCATGCATGTAGCCTACTACTTTGACTTTCTAATCTTCTGGCGAAATTACCCAGGTTAAGTGTAAATATTAAGCATATATAAAGCACATACGTGCCTTTTTTTTCATAATTATCCTTAAAACATAAAGCGGTGCAGTAAGAATTAAATGACGTCTTCCAAGTAGCTCTAAGCACTGCTTATTAATATTAGACCAAACAAGACTCGTAATGGTAGGTAAAACAATACTTTATTAAAGCATGCAATTGTGTTGTAGAACAAAATTAAAATAAAACGTATGAAGTGCTTGCATGATATTGAAGCCTAAAGCGATCATTAGTTAACGTGTGTGGCGGACGGTACCACCTTGTCATTTGTTTACCCAGGTGCCATAGCAACACCATTGCTACCTCTCATTGGCTGAATCTTTGAGAACGTTGTAGACTCAATCAATATAAGGTCGCGGGGAGACGAAGCTCTGTTCGTTTGTATATTTTATTTACGTGACCATATTTTTGTTTTATGTTAAAAAAAAAAGGATCAAAGAACCAGTTCTCTTGTTTTGGGGAACCAGTTCTTGTCATTCACCTTCGAGATTTGTTCGTTGTGAACGAATCGGTCGCGACCGACTAATCCTTAATGGCCACCATTGAACGAGCAATGGGCGTGTTTGGAAATGGGCGTGTCTGGCAGAGCAATGGGCGTGTTTGGCAAGTGGCTCCGGCTGCAGATAGACCCTACTCGAACTGTGGCCTATTTAAAAAAAAAATATTTTCTTAATTATAATTATATCATTCATTTTTACAGAATTTTTTTTTATTACTGAAAAAATAAATAAACGGTGTTCCGGGGGGGGGGGGGGGGGGGCCGGACCAGGGAGGATTCTCCCGGTGGCTATTAGTGCCCCACTCCGCCCCTGTCAGGCAGTAATACAGTACGTTCAGTTCACGTTCGCCCAAAATATGAACGAGTTCATGAACTACCGTTCAATGAACGCGTTCGGTCACAACACTGACTATCAGACTATAATGGGACACTTCACTCATTTGCATTAAGCTTTGTATCATTAGAAACCCAGTCATATGTTTGAATGCTCTTGCAACATTCCCTCATTTTCCCCTGAGACGGGAGAGATCCGTATTCATCTCTAACACTGCTTTAAATGCCGGAAAATTACGATTTTTGCGAAATTTAAGGCAGGAAGGGTAAGGGGGGGGGGAAGCTCTAAAAAACTACAAGCACTAGTTCCTAATTTTCAAACCTGCCCTAGGGGGTGGGACCCACTTGGCGCTACAGACCTTTTGCAGTTCAGTGCCCGACTTAGGGGTGCATGGTATAAACGGTATAGAGAGTACATCGGTGTGAATTTGCGTTACGGTATGGATTTTGACAATACCGTGTGAACGGTGCAATGATATAGTAAAAGAGACGCAGTCGTTTATTCATAATATCATCCGGTGCCCACAGCTTTTGACCGTGTTCTATAAGATATTCTAGAACACTCCGGGAGCTCCGACGGAAGACCTGGAGCTCTATATCTAAATGATACAATATAATATATAGACATCTATAATATTGTATGTAATATCACGGTCAAAAGCTGTGTGCACATCTTGATGAAATTGTGAATAAGCGACTGCGTCGGGTTATCTGACGTCTCTGGTCAATCCACATCAATCTGAGGTCGCATTTCATTCTCGACTTCAGAGAGTCAAAGCCAAAGTTTCTACCCTGAAATCCTTCTCCACCATGGCCGAGAATCAGTACATGGGTCTTTTCTTGCAAACCCGCGACCGACCCGTGCTGTTCAGGCGTCCGACCCGACCCGCACCGGTGCCCGACACATTATTTTTCCCCTGTTTCATCCACATTTTGCAGGTCCCCCGTCGGGTACTCGAACCCGGGCAGGACTCTGGCCAAGATAACACCAACTACCAGTCTTTACTTGTCGTGGAAGTTCAAGAGACGTCCGAGAACCCGACACAGTCTTTAACTCATAACATCATCCGGAGGCGCACACAGCTTTTGGCCGTGATATTATATATTAAGTTATATTATATAGATACCTATATATATTATATAATATTATATATTTTAGATATAGAGCTCCGGGAGTCCCCAAAGGGCAACAAACACTTCTCCTCTGTGCTGCAGTTCCCTCTGTACTGCAGGGAGTGAACGGTGATTGGCTGTTATGTTACGGCCCTCAGGGAGTGAACGCTGATTGGGTGTTATGTTACGACCCTCAGGGAGTGAACGCTGATTGGCATTGTCGGAGTTATCGATTTCAATCCACAAGCACCAAAAAAGTCATTGTCTGCCTATTCTCGGTCAAGAAGGCACCAAATTAGAAATTGATGATACTATTCGACTACAGACCCATATTCAATACAGATTCATATCTCCACCGGTGAAATTCTCATTTAAACCGCGTGACCAAACGAAGACTCTAGGTATGATGAGATATTCATTGCCTGCTTGTTTATCACACCTACGAAATATTGCTACATAATTTGACGACCCGTTTCTTCTGTTCAAACCATCTTTATTAAAGTTGTGAAGAACGATGTTCATTACTTCGGCACTGTGCGGTATAGTCAATGGAATATTTCTCTCTTTCTTATTTTAGGACGCCCAATAGACTGGGAAAATGAAAGCTCAAAAGGACGAAGCATTGCTGGTGATCTGTCGTGTGTGTGTGTGTGTGTGTGTGTGTGTGTGTGTGTGTGTGTGTGTGTGTGTGTGTGTGTGTGTGTGTGTGTGTGTGTGTGTGTGTGTGTGTGTGTATGAAAATGAATAAATGATAAATGATAAAAAATAAATCTGTCAACAGATCAGTTGACGTATATAGGAGCAGCCCTTGGTGTTGCTGTGTTGGTGCTGGCCCTGGTTCTTCTGACCTTCTGCAGGATAAAACGCAGAAGAGCCGCGTTTTTTTCTGGTATGACCCAAACAGACCCACCACAGTGTTCCTCCACAACGAACCGACCGGAAACAATCACTGGCAAGCCATTTACTACACTACTATATATCTATACTGGGTCTTGTCATTTCTTTCTTTGCAGACAAAAACAAAAGCACCAATGAATGTCCGGGAGACCCTAGGAGGAACAGCCTCCTTCCCGCCTCATTGACCAATCCGCGCCCTGATAGCGCTATTTACTCCAATGTCAGTGGGTTTCCAATGCCTCAGGACCAACCAGATGAGAGTGTGTCGGTCCCCTCCAGTCCAGAACAGCCTGGTGACTTTTACTCCAATTTGATCTACAACAATGATTCCAAGGGTGTGGCCCTCATAACGGACACAGACTCTGCCATGTATTCTACCATTCAAAAGACTCATTAAGGGCCTGGATGATCGCAATTAAGAGTGATTCTGCTTTTGGAAAATACTGATAGTAAGAGCTTTATTACTATTATTAGTTGTATTTATTGCGTAGTGTTGGGATGACAATCAAAATATGTTACCTATTTTTATATTATTGCAATTGTCATTTGTCATGATCTTAAGTCATCCAAATTCTTATGTGAATGGAACTTCCTTCGGTGAATGTGGGAAACTGAAATGAACACATACAAAAATGTGCAGGCAGGCAAACAAGCACACACACACACACATGCACGCACACAACTGCAAAGATGTGGAAATATGCGCAATTTTAATGAATCCAATGCGGAGAGCCAATCAGCAATCATAGAAGGGTGTGTACAAATCTCATCTTTTTGAGAACCGACAATTTCTTCTGTAACACTTAACAGAGAAGATAATTACACCTTACAAGAGGGTTTTGCATGCAGATCAATGTATTTAACATGAGGTGACAAGTATAGTCATACATTAAAGACCTCAAGGACAATAAGCAAGGACTGGTATAGCTGAAATGAAAAAAGAAAATATTTAGCTTGAACAAACAAAAGATACCGACCTCACCAGTTTGACCCATTTTTTTAAATGTTCGCCTCGTCACAGTTAAAGAGAACCATTGTAGTAGAATGCTATGGTCCAGCGTAGTCAGCGTCTCTCCTGGTTCTTATACATTGGCCACTAGAGGGCAGTGCTTCTTGCCAAATGAATTAAATAATAAATCACACGAAATATTTGTCATGTTTGAAAAGGACCTGCGTAGATAGATAATTAATAAACCCATTATTCAAAATAATTTAATAAATAAATAGTATCCTGTGAAAGTAATTGCTGCAAACATTTGATTCCCAATTAATCTAACCTTCACTTCTCATTTTAGAACATTTAAATGTCATAATGGGGGGGGGAAGAGAGAGAGAGAGAGAGAGAGAGAGAGAGAGAGAGAGAGAGAGAGAGAGAGAGAGAGAGAGAGAGAGAGAGAGAGAGAGAGAGAGAGAGAGAGAGAGAGAGAGAGAGAGAGAGAGAGAGAGAGAGAGAGAGAGAGAGAGAGAGAGAGAGAGAGATTAGGGATAAGAACAATGCGCTTTGCCAAGCTAACATATAAGCGTGACTAAAGTCGAAGATTATGGACTTCAAATGGCAAATATTGCTCAAACATTTCCTGTCCTTAATATTGGGTCATAATCATGGTAGACTCAGGCTCTATTAAAAGTTAGTAATTGGCCTATATTAGGATTTGGGTTGGTTCGAGATGGTATTATAGCTGGTATAAACTCCCTGAGGATTTAAGACTTGCCCCAACTCTGAGCACCTTTAAAACAAGACTGAAGACTTTTATGTTTGCTTTAGCTTTCTGCTGAATCTTAAATACATTGCCCTTTCTAAAAAGCTCTTTTAACTTTGCCTTTATCTTCTATTTTAATACTAAAAATGCCTTTTTAACTTTCAATTTTATTCATTCCTTTGCATATGTTTTCTTTTACTGATCTATTATTTTATTTTATGACAATGTTTACACGTGAAGCACTTTGAGCCTGCCTTGTGTATGAAAAGAGCTACATAAATAAAGTTGCCTTGCCTTGATTAGGTTAAGGTGTCCGTATAAAGTTAAAAGGCTTGAAAGACAAATACATCAGTTCCTTCTTTTAGGTTTTAACATAGGCTACGTTACCAGACTATCCTCCCCGAATTTCAAATAGTTGCAATTTTCTAATCTTAATATTTCTTAACATCTTTTATTAGCAATTTTACAGATGCTCTATGCTATGCTCTAAACTTTTTGATTTACCTTTCAGGTTATTGTTGCAAGACATCAGCGGGTATGGATCAAAGAGGTCCTGTTGTATCAACCCAGTCTCACGGAAAACGTGACACTGTCACGTCATTTAATCTATTCATTTGTGATCTGGGACACGTAATTTCAATTTTTTCGTACCAAAGAGCACACATTTCTAACAATATGACAGCTTTTGGCCACCCGTTTCTACTTTCACCTTTTGATTTTGAGATATTCTGACGATTCACGTATATATTTAATGCAGGTGTGCTGCTCTGTATGCAAACCGCAACGGAAAAAAAGGTAGCTACTTCATCTCTTCTTTTTAGAATGAGTTTGAAATTTTTTAATTACGTGTACCAGATCACGAATGAATAGAATAAATGACGTGACGAGGCAGTGTCACGTATTACCGTGAGACTGGGTTGGTTGTATCTAAATTCAAATCTTTATCTATATCGAATCTAAAATAATTCAATTTGAGTTTTATCAAATTGTGTCTGATAAATGTAAATATTCCACTTAATATGATTTTTTTATCTAATCAAATCTTGTTCTCAGATTGGGATCGCATTACACCCAAGGAAGAGGTTGCTAATGATGATTGATCAGTTAAACTTAGCGGGTGGCAGGCAGGCAGGCAAGGAACACAGAGAACACTGAGAACACAGGTGACGCAGGTAACACAACTCACCACAAACCATAATGATCCGACAAGAAACAAAAGAATAAACAGGGGCTTAAATTCCAAACACAGGGCACGAAACGAGGAACAGCTGAAACACATTATGGGGAGGGAGCAGTATCCACACAGGAGGGAGGACATGGGGAGAAACAAGACAGAGATACCAAAGTAAAACAGGAAACACACTGAAACAAGACAAGGAAACTGACAGAAGCATATGGCGGACATCTTACACTTTATTCTGGGTGGAAATAATGGTAACATAGCCATTAAAAGCGTTTATGTAAACATTTTTAGCGAGAAATGTGCATTTTACTTTCATAATGTTCGCTCGGTGAATGTGAAGGATGTTTGGTTTGATAGTAATGACGAAGAGGGAACGCTCCATTCACTTGCATGGGCAGCGTCTTTGAGTGCTAAGCAACCTCAACGTCTTTGGCGGACTATTTCTCTGCTGATCAACATTACGAATGCTGGAAACACACCAGACACACCATGTGAAGTTATTCAACCCGATTATTGTTATTGATACCTGAGATTATTTAATCGAACCCGATCTAAGCACTATCATGCACCCAAAATCCAGCGCAGCGATGGTGGCTGCGTAGGCGCGTTAGGCGCGTTGAACCATTTTTGTGACACAGAATGATCAAGCGTCAGTTTAGGCGCGTTATGCACGTTTCTTAACGCGAGTAACGCGTGCAGTGTGGCTGTACCTTAAAGGTGGGAACACACCAAACGCGTTACCCGCGTAAGACGCGTATAAAATCGGCAATTTTTCCATAGGGAACCATTGGTTTACGCGCGTATGAGCTGCGTACATGCGTTACATGCGCTAAAGCAACATTTTAGCCGCGTTAGACGCGTATGAGCTGCGTATATACGCACCTAACGCACCTACGCGCCTACGCAAGGAGTTCAAAAAATTGAACTTTTTACGCTCCTACGCATGACGATTAGCCGCGTTGCCCATTCAGCGTTGAGCTTGACCCGACGTCACTGGCAGAGAGACGGAGAGGACAGAACAGAAATGGAGGACCAAAACCTGATAGTCGCAGTGTGCAGCCGTCCTGTCCTGTACGACACCACGATGGTGTCGTACAGGGACAGGAACAAAAAAGAGACGGCGTGGGTCGACGTGGCCGAGGATACTGGCTTTCCTGGTAAGATCAGTGAATAATGTGTATGTGTATTTTGCTTGGCTTCAGCTATCGGTTGTGTTCTACTATGAAAAAAGTTAGCGCCGGTTAGCGGTAGCACCAGTCAGCAGTAATATTAAGTGATACTACTACAACAGACTGTCCCGCTTGTCAGGTTACACAACTTAATATGTATATATGTTCTTGTCAGTGGACGTATGTCGCAGGAAGTGGAAGTCGCTCAGGGACAGGTACATGAGAGAGAAAAAGAGGGAAAAAAGAGCGGGTCAGCGGCAGGGACAGTGAAGAGATGGAAATTCGCTGGGGTCCTGTCCTTCCTCGACCCCTTTGTCACCCCGAGGGAGACCAGCAGCAACTTACCTCGGGGGGCAGAGGAGGTAGAGGAGGACGGGGCTCCAGAGACTTCACTGTCAGGGGCAGGAGAAGATGAGGAGCTTGAGGAGGCAGTAGCAGGGCCATCGCACAATACAGGTTTGTTGACAAGTGAAGACACGTACAGCTTCTGTATTATGGCCACTATACCAGCTGCCGAATCGGATGCTGCGAATCGGATGCCAACTTCAGCGTCGTTGTTTAAATGAATATTGCTTTCACAGGGCTCATCTCTTAAAGGGACTCTCACCTTTGTTGCATTTTTACACTTTTTTTGGATAAGGTTAAATTGGTATTAATAAGGTAATAAAACTCTAATATGCAAGACAGACCCACCAGGAGTAAAACAAACAATTATTTTACTCTCATAATATTTAGTGAAAACTTCAACCAATAAAATTCTTCGGACCGAAGGACCTTATTGGCCGACAGACCTGTCTGTTTGCTGCATGGATATATAAGGTTTTCCGTCTGCTTCTTGTGGCGCATTCGGGCCCGCGTCATCAAGGCGCGTCCTCAACTAGAGGGTTTGTTTTGATTCCACGGCAGACAGTAGCGAGTAGCGACCGTAGCGACTGACGATGGCAGACCAAAGTGGTCCCCTGCGTACTGAAACTGCAACATTCAGTCCGATTAGGGGACTCATCTCGGACTCGGACTCACAGAATTACCCTCCTCTGGAGCCTCAGGAAGACCTCCAGACTGTTGGCCACCAACTGCACCATTCAGTCCGACAAGGGGACCCGATTCGGCCTCAGAAGCCAAGTGGTCCCGCTCCCCTGGATGATTCTCAGGACCTCCAGACCGTTGGCAACCAACAGCACCACTCAGTCCGGTTACGGGACCCATTTCGGACTCAGACGCGACGTTGTCCCGCTACTCTGGAGCTCCAGGAAGACCTCCAGACCGTTGGCACCCAACCGCACCACTCAGTCTGATTACGGGTCCCATTTCGGACTCAGACGCGACGTTGTCCCGCTACTCTGGAGCTCCAGGAAGACATCCAGACCGTTGGCAACCAACCGCCACACTCAGTCCGATTACGGGACCCATTTCGGACTCAGACGTGACGTTGTCCCGCTACTCTGGAGCTCCAGGAAGACATCCAAACCGTTGGCAACCAACCGCCACACTCAGTCCGATTACGGGACCCATTTTGGACTCAGACGCGACGTTGTCCCGCTACTGGGAGTCTAGAACTTTTGTACTTTGTAAAATAACGCTTAGTTTTGTACTAGTTTTGTAATAACGCTTAGGGGGTGGGGCATTGGAGGAAGGCGGGATGATTTCAATGTGCTGTAATTCTCAAATGCAACAAAGGTGAGAGTCCCTTTAAACCCAAGTGGTAAGTCATGGTGATTTAAGATCAGTTTAATAAACAAGGCGAGGAAGGTATTTTAATGAAAGACCTCACTTCATATAACTAATGTATAATATGTAACTTCATATGTAGCCTAACCCCTGTACGTAAAGCTTGATTACGGAAGGTATCGTATGGCCATCGCGGGCGTGAACGTCAAGAGCCCGTAGTTAGAGCATTGTGATTGGCCAAGGACATCTTGGGGAGAACACACAATTAGGATATAATGCGGAGCTCCGAGACTGTTCGCGAGTTTTTTGGCAAACCAACTCAGGTGATGTTTTTACTATCTGTGGTGACAATAAAGCCTTGATCATTTAACCCTAGTCCTTCTCGACCTCTTGTAATTTGTTAGCGTATTAGACTGTGTGTATTATCCATTACAATTCAGGTTGCATTCTGATTAACAATCGACAGCCCTACATAAAGCTTAAACAGACGGGTGAACAAAAATCACAACTGATGGAGTGGGCTGAATTCCCATGAGAGCATAGCATTCCCATGCTATGCAGATTGAGGTGGTGCGAAATGCCTAAATGGTGTGTATGCCGAATGTTTAGGCTATGTATGGATTCATATGCATATTAACCTCCAGCAATTTCTAGGTTTCCGGTTCTTTGTCAGGGCATGGTTCTTGGACCCTGATGATTGTGATGTGTCGTACATGGTGGTGGTGGCATTAATGTTTGTTTGCCTGTTCACCTTCCTGCTGTGGCTGATCGCTAGGCACATGAGGAATCCCGCCAAGCACCGCAAACTTGATCATCGTCCGTTACCTAAGAATTGAGTAGTGCATGGACTGTGATATCTCTGTGCTGTTGTCCTTTTTCTTTGTCGATAGTAATCGAGCGACAGTAAACTCACCATAAGAATGTGAGCCCTGTTGGACCTCTTTGGCTGGAGTCCAAGTGTGTACGTTCTGGTCACACGAAAAGAGACCCGCCACCACCAGCGCCATACACTGTTCCCCCAAAGCATGGGCGTCCGACGGTCAGTGCCTGCATCACCATAGACCTCAATGAACACGCCAATGTGCCTGATTCCGGACAGACGAGTCACTACCAAAGCCTGAGCTTCAACCTGAACGACGAGAGGGTACATTACACAATGCGTTAAAAAATAAAAAGAGTTACAATTCCGTCTTTATTTCTTGTAAAATCTGTGTGTCAATTATGTAGGCCTAGGAATGGAAGGCAAATTTTTTTTTTCTGGACACTTTCTCTGACTAATTGATGTTGGATTCTTGGACGGTAACCACGAAATTGGTTTCATACAAATAATGACCCTGGGTTATAATGTTACTGGGACAGCCTGCCTTATGTGTATGCACTAATCACTTGTAGAATAAAGCATCCATAACTTTTTTCCTGAGTTTGCTTCTATGAATTACATGTAGGCCTTCATTAAATCTATGTATATATATATTGACCACATCTCTTTTAATATCTAACATGCTCAAATGATTCATGTCATCAAAAGTGAATAAATCAGCTCAGAAGTGCTAAGTGCGACCAGAAAGGAGAAGCCAACCGAGAGAAGAGGAAGCGGCACTTCCACGCGGCGCCATTAAAGCCCCGGAGGGTTGTGGGGAGCAGAGCGGCGTCTCAGGAACATGAAGGCCGCGGTCCCTTTCCTCTTTTTCCTGAGTGGTAAGGTTTGCTCACTATCTGTCATATCCACCATGCCATCTTCAGCTTTTTTGTTGTTGTTGTATATCATCGAGTGGTTGTTATAACGGAGAACACGTTTGATTTTTGATAGGCTGTTGCATGACTTGGACGGAGGCCCTGACCGTTAATGGATCGGTCGGGGGAACAGTCAGAATCAAATGCACTCACGTCAATGCGCGAAGCAACACCAAATACTTCTGTAAGGGAGAATGTCGTCAACAGGATGTTCTCATAACAAGTGAGACCAGAGGATCGGAGAAGTATTCTATCGAAGACAAGGGAAACGCATTCATCACAACTATTAGGAATCTGCAACTAAAAGACACTGGGACTTATTGGTGTGGGATAGGAAGGATCGGTCCCGACACATATGTGGAAGTGCATCTCAAGGTTGACGATGGTGAGAGAATCCCCTTTCTATGTTTTACCAGTATTTATTTTCTTTTTTTGACCGCTCAACATTCTTCCTCTTTAAGAGGACTGGTTCATTTCCCCTTTTTTTGTTGGAAAGTAGAATCAGACTGCAAACTTTAGACTTGTAGTTTATTGGTTAAATTATCTGATAAAGTTGTATCTAATCTAACCAAATTAGTACTCGGTTTGTTGACCACATCTAATATAATTTATAGACATTTAAAGACATGCTTCTTCCTTTCAACCCACCTTTATTAAAGATTTGAAGAGTGATGTTCATGCTGTCCAAGAGACAACTACAACAGAGTTTGAACCAACAGGTAAATATTCGAAGCATAATAAACCGGTTTTGTTATGGCACTGTGCAGTATAGTCAATGGAATCGTTCTCTCCTTCGTTCTTTCTTATTTTAGGACGCCAAACAGACTTCGAAAATGATAGCTCAAAAGGACGAAGCATTTCTGGTGATCTGTCTTGTAAGTGTGTGTGTTTGTGTGTGTGTGTGTATGCAGATGAATAAATGGATGTGTGGAAAAATAAAAATCTATGTCAACAGATCAGTTGATATATAAAGGACCAGCCCTTGGTGTTGCTGTGTTGGTGTTGGCCCTGGTTCTTCTGAAATTCTGCAGGATAAAACGCAGAAGTGCCGCGTTTGTTTCGGGTGACCAAAACAGACCCACCACAGTGTTCCTCCACAATGAACGAACCGATCGGAAACAATCACTGTCAAGACATTTAATACACTACTATATATCTATACTGAGTCTTGTAATTTCTTTCTTTGCAGACAGAAACCAAAGCACCAATGAATGTCCAGGAGAACCTAGGAGGAACAGCCTCCTTCCCGCCTCATTGACCAATTCGCACCCTGATAGTGCTATTTACTCCAATGTCAGTGGGTTTCCAAAGTCTCAGGACCAACCAGATGAGTTGGGTGTGGCTCTCATAAAGGACACACACCCTGTCATGTATTCTACCATTGATGATCAGAATTAAGAGTGATTCTGCTTTCGGAAAATACTATAAATAGTGATAGTAATACCTGTACTACTATTAATAGTTAAATGTGTTGCGTAGTGTTGGGATCATAATCAAGATATGTTGCCTATTTTCTATTTTTATATTCTTGCAATTGTCATTTGTCATGATCTTATATTAGGATTTGGGGTGGTTCGAGATGGTATTAGTCACTCAAATTCTTATGTGAATGGAACTTCCTTCGGTGAATGTGGGCAACTGAAATGAACACATACAAAAATGTGAATGCAGGCAAAGAAACACACACACATACACAACTTCACTGATATGAAAATATGGACAATTTTAATGAATCCATTGCGGAGAGCAAATCAGCAATTATAGAAGGGTGTGTACAAAACTCTTCTTTATGAGTACAGACAATTTCCTTCAGTAACACTTAACAGAGAAGATAATTACACCTTACAAGAGGGTTTTTCATGCAGATCAATGTATTTAACATGAGGTGACAAGTCTAGTCTTATTAAAGACCTCCAGGAAAATAAGCAAGGACTGGTATAGCTGGAATGAAAAAAGAAAATACTTTGCTTGATGAAACAAACAAAAGATGTACCGACCTCACCCATTTTTTGAATTGTTCTCCTCGTCTCAGTTAAAGAGAACCATGTAGCAGAATGTGCTATGGTCCAGGGTAGTCAGCGTCTCTCCTGGTTCTTATACATTGGCCATTAGAGAGCAGAGCTACTTGCCAAATTAATTAAACAATAAATCACCCAAAATATTTGTCATGATTGAAAATGACCTTTGTATAGATAATTAATAAACCCATTATTTATAATGATTACATAAATAGTATCTTGTGACAGTAAATGCTGCAAACATTTGATTCCCAATCAATCTAACCATCACTTCTCATTTTAAAACATTTAAATGTAATAATGGGGGGAGAGAGAGAGAGTAGCATAATAAACACTATATTTTGCTTATTAGGGATAAAAACAATCCGCTTTATAAAGCTAACATAAGAGCGACTAAAGTCGAAGACTATGGACTTCAAATGGCAAATATTGCTCAAACTTTTCCTGTCCTTAATATTGGGTCATAATCATGGTAGACCCTGGCTCTATTAAAAGTCATTAATAGTCCTATATTAGGATTTGGGGTGGTTCGAGATGGTATTAGGTTTAGGTGTCCGCATAAAGTTAAAAGGCTTGAAAGACAAATACATCAGTTCCTTCTTTTAGATTTCAACATAGGCTACGTTACAAGACTATCCAACTGAATTTCAAATAGTTGCAATTTTCTGATCCTAATATTTCTGTACACAGGACACACACACACCTGAAACGAGAGGGATGTTACTTTTCAAAAATAAAACCGGAAATTGACAAGACAAAAAACCCAAGACATGACATCCCTCTCTGCGTTGTGACAATTTCTTAATATCTTTTATTAGCAATTTTTTTTTCACATGGCACGCAACGAGGAACAGCTGAAACACAATAGGGGAGGGAGCAGTAATCACACAGGAGTGAAACTTGACAGGACACGGGGAGAAACAAGACAGAGATAGCAAAGTAAAACAGGAAACACAGGGAAACACACCAAAACAAGACAAGGAAACTGACAGACCATGACAGACCTCCCCCTTAAGGGTCGACTACCAGGCGACCCACGACATGCAAAAAAAAAAAAGAAGAAAGTCAAACCCAAAAAAAGGTGGGTGGAGGGGAGCCAGGATGAGGGAACCAAAAAAAATGGACTGGGGCAGAGCACGGGATGACCGGCTGGCCAGGGAAAGGGACTGGGGCAGGACGGAGGGGTGTCAGGCGGGCGGCCAGAAAATGCACCAGGGCATGGCAGGGAGTTTCAGGCGGACGGCCTGGGGGGCAAGCAGAGGCCTGCAGCGGCGAAGATGAAGAAAACCCTCTGAAGGCCGGCAGCGGCAAAGGCGAGGAAACCCTTCTGGAGGCCGGCATCGGCGAAGACAAAGGCGAGGTAGAAGGCGGGCCCCTTCTGGAAGGTTTGGAAGGAGGAACCCCTCGAGAAGGCAAGTTAGAGGGCGGGCCCCTTCTGGAAGGTCCGGAAGATCTGGAAGAGGGGCACCCTCGGGAAGGAGTGGCTTCAGGAACCGGACAGGGCTCAGGATCCGGAGTCAGCTCAGGAGCTGGAGAGTAATGTGGAACCAGATGTCACTCCAAACTCAACACCCCCACTCTGATAGTCCGTAAGGCCGGAGGAGGCTGGTAGCTGGGGCCCGGGGGCAGAGGCTGGAGGCAGGAGACTGGGAGCTGTGGCTGGAAGCAGGAGCGTGGAGGCATAATAAGACAATCGGCGGTGGCAGTGGCATATAGCTCTCTGGCAAAAAAAAGCTGTGGGGTTGAGAAGCTCGACTGCCCACTGTGCCGGTAATGCACCCTCTAACCGGGGCCTTGAAGCGACAGCTCTGCACGTATGGCCCAACACAGCCTCCAACTCAGAGCAAAAAGAGCGTCCCCTGGGTCCAATTCAGGTCGGATCATTCTGTCACGGTTAGCTGGTGGCAGGCAGGCAGGTAGGTAGGTAGGACCGGTAACACACAGGACACAACTCACCACAAACCACAATGATCCGACGAGGAACAAAGGATGGACAAGGGCTTAAATATCAAACACAGGGCACGCAACAAGGAACAGCTGAAACTCATTAGGGAGGGAGCAGTAATCACACAGGAGAGAAACTTGGATATGGGGAGAAACAAGCCAGAGATACCAAAGTAAAACAGGAAACACAGGGAAACACACCAAAACAAGACAAGGAAACACACAGACCATGAGAAAACTAGTGTCCTTACCCAGAGAGCCATTAAAAAAAACACAAGTTCCCCTGTAAAGGGTAGAGTCCTTGCAATTGCCAGGACTTGATCAATTTAAAGCAAACCGGTAACCCTGTTGATGAACACAGGTCAATGAGAGATTAAAGAGGTTCACCATGACCGTCATGGACCCGAAAGACGAGGACTCTGGGACATACTTGTGTCTCTCTGATCGATGACGGCCACCAAAAAACTATACCAAACTCCGCCTGACAGGTGAGAAGGAAACGATCGAATCATGCTTTCAAGAAATAATTACTCTCCCTAACATTATCACTTCTGAAGGTGATATCGCGGCTACAACAGTCACGCCTATTGGCATGTGAATGTAGGCTTTTGCTGTATAATTCTCTTTTGACTGGATGGCCACTTATATATTATTATATATTTCCAGTTGTGTAAAATTGTGTGTATGTGTCTTTGCGTGTCTTTGTTTGTGTGTGTGTGTGTGTTTTGTCGTGTTTTGAGCACTATCACATTTATCGGAAACAACTATCAACCTTTAAAACGTGTGACCAAACCAAGCCTCTAGCTTCGAGGAGATAGTTGTTGTTCCATTTGACAACCTGCTTATACGTGTGTAAGAGAAATAAAAATACCAAGTCGTCCAGGATGTTTCATTCCAAGCTAGTGTGTCTCACAATCGATTTATTTGATCATGTTTCCTGTAAAAGACAAAACACATTCCGTTTCTGGCAACAGCTTGCAATGAACGTCTTTCATTCAGAACTCGCGATACCTTCTACTCGTTCATAAAACATAACAGCACGATCCCCTTGGGTTGTCACGTGACCTTACTGGAGGGAAACATCGGCTAACCTACTACTTCGCGCCAATGAGAAGTCTGCAAACACATCACGTCTAACAAACGGTATGTCTGAATAAACCTTTCCTGGTAATTACATGTTATATTGCATTCTATTAAAGGGTACATATTATGAAAACAGCACTTTTCCTGGGATTTTGGGTGTTGTTGTGGGTAGATGGTGCTCCCACACGCATACAAACTTTGAAATAAGTCTGTACATGATTTTTTGAGTGAGATACGCATTTCTGGAAGCAGCCCGTCTCAAGCTACCAAACGAGCGAGTCAGTTTCGGTGCCCCCTCCTACGTAGGAAGGGGGCACATTTGAATATTACCTCCCACTTCCCCACTCCCCTCCAATCAGAGCATCGCTAAGATATTGTTGACCAGCGGACGAGCAGCTCCGGCAGGGGGAACTCGGCGCTAGCCCTGCAGCTAAGCTCTGGGAGTGCAATCCCTTCCTCTGGCGCCAAGCTCACCCCGCCGGAGCTGCCGCCGAAGGGAAGTCGGGAGGAGGAGACATGGAGTAGAAAAGGATTGCACTCCCGGAGCTGAGCTGCCGGACTGCCGCCGAGCTACTCCAGCCGGAGCTGCTCGTCCGCTGGAGCTGCTAGTCTGATGGAGCTGCCACCTAGCTTCGGCGCCAGTTCAGCTCCCGGAGTACACCGCCGGAGCTGCCGGACTGCGGCCGCACGGCTTCGACGGCGGCCGGCAGCTCGGAGGCAGTCTGGCAGCTCAGCTCCCGGAGTACAATCCTTTTCTTCTCCATGTCAATGCCAAAGTTCCTTCCCCCCAATTCTTCTCAACCATGGCCAGGATATCTCCCACTACGAGTCTTTACTCGTGGAAGTACCAGAGATGTCAGACACATTCTTTATTATTCATAATGTCATCCGAGGCGCACATAGCTTTTGCCTGTGATATTAGATAGATTATATAAATACCCATATATAATGTCATTATTATATTATATTATACCACGGTCTGCGGGAATACTCGATTCTGATTGGATGCAGGGTGTGCATTAACTCCTGATATACGGACACCTGGACAAGTAGTTCTGTCAAATTGTCTGTTTACCGTTCTCAATTAATGCGCTAGCTGGCGTATCGTCTCTAAAATAGTAGTAACCATAGCAACGGGAAACAAAACAGCTCAGCGGACTATAATACCTCCCGCTACCTCCCGTTCTAAAGTCGTAGCTATGGTCCGTCCTAATTACTGGAGGAGTGAACAACGTTTCCGTTGCATGAGAACCCAACGGGCGTGTAATGGTGGTTCCGGGTATGAGTCGGACCCTCAGGCGTAACCAGGGAAACAAATGTATGTTTTGTGGAAAACTTTATATTCAGATTACAAAACGCATGAAAATATAAATTAATGGTCTTAATTTGGTCACCGTTGGTAAGTGACCGTGGTATAAGCGGGATAATGCCCTTCGAGGGGTCCATTATCAGGAATTAATGGACTTCGCGGAGGCAACCGTCCTCCGCTTCGCGTCGGACGGTTCACGCCTCCACGTCGTCCATTAATTCCTGATAATGGACACCTCGTCGGGCATTATCCCTTACTTATATAATATAGATATAGAGCTCCAGGAGTCAGCAAACGGCAACAATCCCTTCTCCTCCATGCTGTGGTTCAGTCTAACAGCTCATTGGTCAATGGGCAGCAGCTTATTTGCATCAATGCTACAGACACCAGAAACATTCTGAAGGGACTGAAACAGAGGGGAATAGCGGTAGACGATATTTTTTTTCCTAAAAGCTATTTCCAGCAAACAGCTTCAAAAACATGTTTTCTGGAACTCAAATACATGTTGGGAAAACACCATAATATGTCTCCTTTAACTTATAGCATCATTGTGCACAAAACTAACACAAGCTCACCTGTAAAAGACAAAACACATTTCGTTTCTGGCAACAGCTTGGATACCTTCTTCGAGCTCTGGTGATACGTACCATTGCGCTGCTGCCCCCTGGTGGAATGACTGGTGCATTTACAACCAACCTAATAGAAACTGGTTGAACTCAGCAGAGAACTACTAACTATCCTGAACCCAGGGTGCCACACTAGCAGTTGAGTGGATGTTTTGAGATGAACTGTAATGGGGATGCATTTTAATTATCTCAAGATGGAATAAACATCACAGGTTGTTATACAGCTTGTAATAAGTGACCTATAGGGACAATCGTCATGGATTCTTTCCCTGCTTTCTACGGATTGAAAGGTAGGAACACCAGTTCAACAGGTGTTAAACTTTCATGCATTGATATTAAATGGAATTTGATCAATATGATTTATGGGGCAAAAACAAAAGAACATTATAGCACTAATATAAATAATTATCAGAAAATAATGGTGTTATTCATTGTATTATAAGTATCCCTACTGTACATGTTTTGCCTGAAATAAATGTCTTGACTTCTTTTCAGATGTCTCAATAGAGACCTTCACCTTTACACTGAGTAGTAAGGTTGTGTGTATGTGTGTTTGTAATGTAATGTAATGCACTGTATTCTACACAACCATGTGGTCCCACATCCAGCAATTTCATTAATTAAATCAAATATATTCTGTGGTAGAAAATAATAGGTTTAAAAGGATATTTGCCAAATGTACCAGCTGCGGGTAGGGGTCGGCTTTCCTCAGGAGGTAAAGCAGTTGTCTTGTAACCGAAAGGTAGTTTGATCCCCATCTCCTCCTAGCTGAGTGTTGATGTGTCGAGCTGGCTGTCGCCTTGCATGGTTGACTCTGCCGTCGGTGTGTCAATGTGTGTATTAATTGATCTTAGTCGCTTTGGGTGAAAGCATCTGCTAAATGTCCTAATTGTAATTGAGGGACAGGCTCCAGACCTTGTTCCATTGTTATTCAACAGCTCAGAGGATCAGACAGACATCCATCTGTAGCCAATGACATCAGTCTATCTCTCAGTTCACTTAGATACGAGTTTAACTTAAAGCATGAATTATACAAGAATATAAGGTAAATATATTTACAGTTGATATTACCTGGCTTTCCTTGGTCAATAAGTGCTTGCATTCTGAGGGACATTTACATGTGTTCCATCTTAACGTGTTACAAAAGATATACCCCCACCCCCCTCATTTACGTATATATTGCCCCTCAAAGACGGCTGGCTCAGGACACGGTGAGAGGAAACGCCGTCCTATAGGGTTTCAGTCTGGTTTCACAATGTATATTCTCTATGCTCCAAGTTAGAGTGAAGGTTACCATAACCTGGTTAAAATCAGACACTACCAGCTTAAGGATTATGACTCACTGTATATGCCAAAGACAAATAAAGTGGCATTAACTATTACCTATACATATTTTACTGCTAACCCTAACCCTTTTACTAATGAATATTAATTTCACAGCGCTCATCGCTTAAACCCATGTGGTAAGTCATGGTGATTTAAGATCCGTTAAATAAACAAGGCGATGAAGGTATTTTAATGAAAGACCTCATTTCATATAACTAATGTATTATGTAACTTCATGTAACTAATGTTTATGTAACTAACCCTTCTGTACGTAAAGCTTGATTACTGTATGGAATGTATCGTATGGCCATCGTGGGCGTGAACGTCAAGAGCCCGTAGTTAGAGCACTGTGATTGGCCAAGGACATCTTGGGGGAGGTCACACAATTAGGATATAAAGAGGAGCTCCGAGACTCTTAGCGAGTTTTTTTTGCAAACCAACTCAGGTGATGTTTTTACTATCTGTGGTGACAATGAAGCCTTGATCATTCAACCCTAGTCCTTCTCGACCTCTTGTAATTTGTTATCGTATTAGACCTATTATCCATTACAATTCCTAGGTTGCATCCTGATGAACAATCGACAGCTTTCTTATATGCACTGTTCCTTTAAACCTCTGTAGTGAACATAGCAAAACGTTGGCAAATTGAACAGAAATAGGAATACCGAAATTAAAATTACATTGTCATTTTTCTATAGACAGCCATACATAAAGCTTAAACAGAGGGGGAGACCAAAATCACAACTGATTGAGTGGGCTAAATTCCCATGAGACGCATCGCATTCCCATGCTATGCAGATTGAGGTGGTGCGAAATGCCTAAATGGCGTGTATGCCGAGTCTTTAGGCATGGTTCTTGGACCCTGATGATTGCGATGTGTCGTTCATGGTGGTGGTGGCATTAATGTTTGTTTGCCTGTTCACCTTCACCTTCCTGCTGTGGCTGATCGCTAGGCACATGAGGAATCCCGCCAGGCACCGCAAACATTTTCAACCGATTTACAAACGGTTTGGTTCATTACAAGCGTTATTAACGTGGTTATGATATTGTAGCCTACCTATTTTAGAACATTATTCTATTTTTCATTATTCTATCAAAAGTCTGCAGTGTCATAACTACATCTCTGACGTTTATAACAAACCAAACCGTTTGAAAATTGCAAGTTATGGTTATTTAAAAAGTACATGTAGGCCTACCACTACCAACACAATGTTATGGGTGAGCAGCTTACTGTGGTAAGATGGCCGCCAGTGGTGACGTTCGACTCCATTGGCCAGCAGCGCAGACGAGGCATCTAGTTAATATATATATCTATGCCCCCCAAAGCCGTGGCGTCCGACGGTCAGCGCCTGCATCCAGACCTCAATGAACACGCCGATGTGGCTGATTCCGGTCAGACGTGTCACAAACAGGCCCCCAGGATAGGCATATACTTCCGCAATCCACCCGTGCTCAGAGGCCAAGCCTGGTATTGCAGCTGTTTTTAGCTGGGAGTGGACGGGGGTCCGTCATTTCATGTGGCCCAGAAGTAGATATCGCCGTCCACTCCAATACAAGTGGGGAACAGGATTGTGTCTCCGCAAAAAATGTCTGGATATCAATCAAAGGCTCATAATTATCTTTCTACCCTGTTCTAAAAAAATGTAAGTTTTTTCTTTTCAAAACGCCTCCTCAAGCGTTCTATTAGCAGTTGATGTTGGGTGGGCAGCTGAAAGGAGCCGTACTGAAACAAACGGCTCCTTGCTATGGACCTATTTTGAAGTGCACGGCTCCATTAACTTCCGAATTAAATTAAATTCCGAATTAACTTCCATTAACTCAATGTGACAATGTGGTATTGGCATATATATTCCAGAATTTGAAAAAGGATATGGATATAGAGTGGGTGACTTTATCAGGATACTCAATCGAGATGGCCACAATAATAACCGCTCTTAGATGGGTTGTAGATACTAAGTTTTATAACAAATAATTCAATACGTGAAGATTTGGTGATAGAGGTAAAGCATCTTCTTTTAAATATTATAAGCCTTGGTTTAGTTATTCAGTTCTGTTGGATTCCAGCCCACCATGGAATATATGGCAATGAAATTGCTGATAAATTAGCTAAAAGATACTAACCTAATTAGAAGAATTTAACCTTAAGTATATATATATATATATTTTTTTTTTTATTCATTTCTTTTGTTAGTTTGTTTTATTTTGTTTATTTTGTTTCGTTAGTTTGGTTTTTTCTTTGAATTTATTTGTATGATTTAAAGTATGATTTGCCAACGTCCTTGTCCTTGTCAACGTCCTTGTCACAAACTCCTGTGTAGTAGTCCAGTAGGTCGCGGTATATGGGGAAAAACTATGATCCGCCACTAATCTAGAAGAAGAAGAAGATCTCTGCATCCGGTACGTCACGGACTAGGTCACGTGTCCTGGCCACATACCGCGGAAGCAAATCGCTCCTGTATGTTACCCTGATGTTACCATGCGCCACTGAGCAGTTTGCATAGGAATGAATGGGCGGCCATTTTCCAGTCCGTGGTCCATCCTTTATTATGTCCATGATGTTACCATGCGCCACTGAGCAGTTTGCATAGGAATGAATGGGCGGCCATTTTCCAGTCCGTGGTCCATCCTTTATTATGTCCATGGTCACAAAGCCTGAACTTCAACCTGAACGACGAGAGTGTACCCAGCAACATTATAATTTATAACCCAGGGTCATTATTTGGATCACACCACTTTCGTGGTTACCATCCAAAAATGCAACATCAATTTGTCAGAAAAAGTGTCCAGAAAAAAAGAATGTGCCTTCCATTCCTAGGCCTACATCATTGACATGCAGATTTTACAAGAAATAAAGAGGGAATTGTAACTCTTTTTATTTTTTAAAGCATTGTGTTGCTGGGACAGCCTGCCTGTTTTATCCTGAATTTGTTTCTATGAATTACAGGTAGGCCTACTTTAAATCTATGTATATATATTGACCACATCTCTTTTAATATCTAACATACTCAAATGAAACATGTCATGAAGTTGCATGAACACAATTTCAGAAAAAGTGAATAAAACAGCTCAGAAGTGTTTAGTGCGACCAGAAAGGAGAAGCCAACCGAGAGAAGAGGAAGCGGCACTTCAACACGGCGCCATTAAAGCCCCGGAGGGTTGTGGTGAGCAGAGCGGCGTCTCAGGAACATGAAGGCCGCGGTCCCTTTCCTCTTTTTCCTCAGTGGTAAGGTTTGCTCACTATCTGTCATATCCACCATGATTCTGTCATCTTCAGCTTTTTTGTTGTTGTACATCATCAAGTGGTTGTTATAACGGAGAACACGTTTGGTTTTTGATAGGGTGTTGCATGACTTGGACGGAGGACCTGACCGTTAAAGGATCGGTCGGGGGAACAGTCAGAATCAAATGCACTCACACCAATGCGCGAAGCAACGCCAAATACTTCTGTAAGGAAACATGTCGTGACAAGGACGTTCTCATAACAAGTGAGACCAGAAGATCGGATAGGCCTAAGTATTCTATCGAAGACAAGGGAAACGCATTCTTCACAACTATTAGGAATCTGCAACTAAAAGACACTGGGAATTATAGATGTGGGATAGATAGGTTCGGTTTCGACACATATGTGAGAGTGCATCTCAAGGTCAACGATGGTGAGAGAATCCCTTTTCTATGCTTTACCAGTATTTCTTTCTTTTTTTTGACCCCTCAACATACTTCCTCTTTGAGAGGACTGGTTTAGTTCCCCTTTTTTTTGTTGGAAGGTAGAATCAGACTGCAAACTTTTGACTTGTAGTTTAAATGATCTAATCAAGTTTTATCTAATCTAACCAAATTTGTACTCGGTTTGTTAACCACATCTAACATAATTCCATTTAACGACCTGCTTCTTCCTTTCAAACCATTATTATTAAAGTGGGGAAGAGTGATGTTCCTGCTGTCGGAGAAGCTATTACAACAGGGTTTAAACCAACAGGTAAATATAGGAGGCATAATAAAAAATAAAAAAATGGCACTGTGCAGGATAGTCGATGGAATCATTATTTTGTTCTTACTTTCTTTAGCACGGCCAACGGACTCCGAAAATGAAAGCTCACGAGGCGAAAGCACTTCTGGTAATCCGTCTCTTAAATGTGTGTGTGTGTGTGTGTGTGTGTGTGTGTGTGTGTGTGTGTGTGTGTGTGTGTGTGCGTGTGCGTGTGCCTGCCTGCCTGCGTGCATGCGGCACAATACAATTGATCAGAAACAGCTATCAGACTTTAAAGGGACACTTCCCCCATTTGCATTAAGCTTTGTATCATTACAAACCCAGTCATATGTTTGAATACTCTTTGTATCATTAGAAACCCAGTCATATGTTTGAATACTCTTTCAACATTCCCTCATTTTCCCCTGAGACGGGAGAGTTCCGTATCATCCTCTAACACTGCTTTAAATGACGTAAAGTTACGATTTTTGCGTAATGTAAAGCAGGAAGGACGGGGGGGGGGGGGGGGGTTGCTCTAAAAAAACTACAAGCACCAGTTCCTCATTTTCAAACCCGCCTAGGGGGTGGGACCCATTTGGTGCTACAGACCTAATGCAGATCAGTGCCCTTGGGCGGGACTTAGGGGTGTATGGTATAAACCAGGGGTCACCAACCTTTTTGAACCTGAGAGCTACTTCATGGGTACTGAGTCATACGAAAGGCACCCAGTTGGATACACTCTTCTGCAATAACAAATTTGCTAAATTTGCTTTTAGTTATACATTATTATTATTAATGATTAATGATGCTCATCTATGAGAAGACACTGATCATGTTAGTGATTTCTCTCAATAATTATCAACAATAACTTAAAAAAGGTGGGAAAGAGTGGTTCAAGAATGAGTTGTGCTATGTTTAGAACAGGCCTGTGGGCGCCTCATGGTCCTTGCGAGCGCCCTGGTGCCCGCGGGCACTCTGTTGGTGACCCCTGGTGTATACGGTATAGAGAGGCCTACATCAGTGTGAATTTGCGTTACGGTACGGATTTTGACAATACCGTGTGACCGGTGTGAACGGTGCTATTATGTAGTACCAGAGACGCAGTCGGGTTATCTGACGTCTCTGGTCTATCCACATCAATCTGAAGTCGCATTTAATTGTGGACTTCAGAGAGTCAAAGCCAACGTTTCTTCCCCCAAATCCTTCTCCACCATGGCCGAGAATCAATCATGGGTCTTATTTTGCAAACCCACACCGGCCCGTACCCGCGAATTACATTCCGCACCCGACAAGACCCGCTATAAATTGATACCCACGCCCGACCCGCACCCGAAGGAAAAATAGACACATTAGATGGAACGCCGGGGAATTACACTGTCTGCTGTTTGGGGCGGTGCATTATATTGCTGTGCAAAAAAAGTACATCATCCACTGTGGGCGGTTTTAATTGACTAACATATCCAGCGCCGGAGAAGTCTCACTCGCAATAGCGCAACCCGCGACCGGCCCATGCTGTTCATGCTGTTCACACACACACAGTGTGTGTGTGTTGTTTTGGGAGCAGAATCACATTTAGTGGAAACAGCTATCAGACTTAAAACTGCGTAACCAAACCAAGCCTCTTGGTTTGATGAGATAGTAGTAGCCTGCTTGTTTACCAAATCTCCGAGATTTTGTATTCCATTTGATGACCTGCTTCTTCTATTCAACCAACCTTTATTAAAGATGTGAAGAGTGATGTTAATGCTGTCCAAGAGACAACTACAACGGAGTTTGAACCAACAGGTAAATATTGGAAGCATAATAAACAGGTTTTGTAATGGCACTGTGCAGTATAGTCAATGGAATCGTTCTCTCCTTCGTTCTTTCTTATTTTAGGACGCCAAACAGACTTTGAAAATGAAGGCTCAAAAGGACGAAGCATTGCTGGTGATCTGTCTTGTAAGTGTGTGTGTGTGTATGTGTGTGTGTGTGTGTGTGTGTGTGTGTGTGTATATGAAAATGAATAAATGGATAAAAAATAAATCTATGTCAACAGATCAGTTGACATATATAGGAGTTGCCCTTGGTGTTGCTGTGTTGGTGCTGGCCCTGGTTCTTCTGATCTTCTGCAGGATAAAACGCAGAAGAGCCGCATTTGCTTCAGGTATGACCGAAACAGACCCACCTCCAGGTTTCCTCCACAGCGAGTCAACGGAAACCATCACCATCAAGCCATTTACTACACAACTATATATCTATACTGGGTCTTGTTGTTTCTTTCTTTGCAGACAAAAACCAAAGCACCCATGAATGTCCAGGAGAACCGAGGAGGAACAGCCTCCTTCCCGCCTCATTGACCAATCCGCACCCTGATAGCGCTATTTATTGCAATGTCAGTGGGTTTCCAAAGCCTCAGGACCAACCAGATGAGAGTGTGTCGGTCCCCTCCAGTCCAGAGCAGCCCGGTTTCTTCTACTCCACTGTGAGCTACAACAATGATTCCAAGGGTGTGGCTCTCAAAACGGATACAGTCTCTGTCATGTATTCTACCATTCAAAGGACTCAGTAAGGGCCTGGATGAAAATAATTAAGTGATTATGCTTTCGGAAAATACTATTAATAGTGATAGTCATACCTTTACTACTATTAACAGTTTTATTTATTTCGTAGTGTGGGGATCATAATCCCCACGCTTCGAAATAAAATATGTTACCTATTTTCTATTTTTATATTCTTTCAATTGTCATTTGTCGAATAGGTAAATGTGGGAAACCGAAATGAACACACACAAAAATGTGCATGCAGGCACACAAGCACACACATACAAACACTCACACACGCACTCACACAACTAAACTGAAGTGAAAGTATACAAACATTTTAATAAAACTAATGCAGAGAGCAATTCAGCAATCATAGAAGGGTGTTTACCAAACTCCTCTGTTTGAGAACCAACAATTTCCTTCAGTAGCTCTTAGTAGAGAATATAATTACAACCCACAAGAGGGTTTTTCATGCAGATCAATGTATTTAACATGAGGTGACAAGTCTAGTCCTACATTAAAGACCTCCAGCATAATAAGCAAGGACTGGTATAGCTGAAAAAATAAAATAATAATAAGCTTGATGAAACAAACTGAAGATGTACCTACCTCACCAGTTGGACCCATGTTTCAAATTGTTTTCCTCGTCACCGCCAGAGAGAACAGTAGGCTATTAGTATAATGTGCTATGGGCCATCGTAAAGTCAGCGTCTTTCGTGATTCTTATACATTGGCCACTAGACAGTGCTTCTTGCTAATTAATTAAATAATATATCAAACTAATTATTTGTCATGTTTGAAAAAGTTTGTCGTGTTTGAAAAATAATTAATAAACCTATTATTGTAAGAATAATAACTCAATACGAGTACGTATCTTGTGTCAGTAATTGTTGCTAACATTTGATTCCTAATTAATCTAACCATAACTTCTCATTTTGAAACATTTAAATGTAACGTTGGAGAGAGAGAGAGAGAGAGAGAGAGAGAGAGGGAAGTGAAAGTGGGGGAGTGTAGCTTGATAAACAGTATACTTTGCTTATTAGGGCTAAGAACAATCCGCTTTACAAAGCTAACATATAAGAGTGACTTAAGTCGAAGACTATGGACTTCAAATGGCAATTTTTGCTCAAACTTTTCCTGTCCTTAATATCGGGTAGGCCATGCTTGATATTTCTTTGTAAGTTAATGGTAGACTCTGGCTCTGTTGATAGTTTGTAATATATTTGGGTTTGGGTTGGGTTGGAGTTTGCATTAGGTTAAGGTGTCCGTATAGAGTAAAAAGGCTTGAAAGACAAATACATCAGTTCCTTCTGTAAGGTTTTATTATACATTACTAGACTACCCGAATATCAAATTGTTGCAATTTTCTGATATTAATATATCTTACGATTTTTTTATGATTTACCTTTCAGGTTATTGTTGCAAGACATCAGCGGGTATGGATCTCACAGAGGACCTGTTGTATCTAATCTATCTAAATCTAAATCTAAATCAAAATCAAAATCGAATCCAAAATAATTCAATTTGAGCTCAATTAAATTGCATCTAATATATCTAAATATTCCACTAAATATGAATATCTAATCTAATCTTGTTCTCAGATTGGGATAGCATTACACCCAAGGAAGAGGTTTCTGATGCTGAAAGATCCGTTAAACTAGAGTGTCCTTACCCAGAGAGCCATTCCAAAAACCACAAGTTCCTCTGTAAAGGGAAGAGTCCATGCAATTGCCAGGTGGTGGTCAATTCAACGCAAACCGGTAACCAAGAGCGCAGGTTTTCCATACGGGTCAATGAGAGATTTAAGAGGTTCACCGTGACCATCATGGAACCGAAAGGAGAGGACTCTGGGACATACTGGTGTCTCTCTGACCGAGGACGGCCACCAGCAAACTATACCAAAATCCACCTGACAGGTGAGAAGTGATATCACGCCTACAAAACACGGCAATACCTGCATGTGAATGTAGATGGAGAATTGTCACTTATTGACAGAGGGATATTTCCGGTTGTGCAAAATCGTGTGTGTGTGTGTGTGTGTGTGTGTGTGTGTGTGTGTGTGTGTGTGTGTGTGTGTGTGTGTGTGTGTGTGTGTGTGTGTGTGTGTGTGTGTGTGTGTGTGTGTGTGTGTGTGTGTGTGTGTGTGTGTGATAAGTGAAAGTGAATGTTAAACCCTCTATCAAGGCCGCTTCCCCGAGAACGCCACCTGGTTTGACTTCTGAATTCCCCACCAGACACCAGTCTTCACCAACAGTCGCTCCTCCCCCAACAAAGAATGGTAATCTGAACAGCCACTTTACAAATATAATATAAATCGATTTTGCTTATATTGTAACGAGTTGGGCAGTTATATATATATATATATATATATATATATATATATATATATATATATATATATATATATATATATATATATATATATATATATATATATATGCATATGTTTTATATTGTGTGTCTCTAAACTGCAGGAAGCTCACTAAGTGCGATTTTGTCTGGGATCCTGAGTGTGTTGTTGCTCGGCTGTCTCCTCTTATCATTCATGATGTACAGACACAGACAGAGAGAGGCACAAGGTCAGAGTTACTCATTTGTTTTGCATTAAATCAAGAATAATGCGTTAGTATTTCTACAATAATGGCCCACAATTGATTAATCGTTAAATGTGGGTGCTTTTAATGTTTTACAACGGAAACAGGGCAAACGATACCGTATATTGGAAACAGAAAGGTATGTGACAAGCCTAATAGAGCAGGTTTTAATCAGGCGTTTGGGTGTTTCAGATTGTCAATTTACGATCCTCTCTCTTCCTTAGATCGAGCGCCCTCCAGCGTCAGAATTGGGGGATGATTTCGTTTTCGATTGTTCCACTCGGACTTTACCTACACTAGAGACCGACTCCGCCCACTACGCCAGTGTTAGGCACCCCGTTTCTGCTCCAGCTGCGCCTCGTCCACCTTCTTCATTCTGCATCTATTCAGCTGTCAACGTCATTCAAAGTGATAGCTAGGTCTAGGCCTACTTAAGGGTTGTAGGCACAGATGTCAACCCCCAACAACAGAAAAACCGTTGTTCTACTGTCAACATTAAAGACTAAGAGCTCAGCTGGTGCAGTTATTTGGCGCGACATAGATCTATTTGACGCTGTATACAGTCTACAAGAAAATATATGCATCACTAGATAATGTACGCTTTACTCCCCCCCCCCCTATATTACTTCAATTGAAGTAATCGTGTATAATATAAAGCAAATAAATGCATGTTTTGCTCCCATTCATAAGTCAAAGCGTTCGCCTAGATGGACATTTTATCTGACCAATGAGCGCACAGGGCGGGGTATCGCCAGTGGAGGCTGGCTGTCGCCTGACCGGATGATGACAGAACTTATTTACTTACTCTCAAGTAGCTTGACGTTTTACAATCAATGATCATATATCGATATCGAATTTTGCTCTTCTCCAGACTGTTGGGTTAGCTGTATGCTCTTATCAAATTTAATTGTAAAAGAAAGGAGAGAGAAAAACAGCTAAAACTCCCGTTTGAACTTTTTTGGTTTGCCAGCAAAAAAGCTAAGCGCAGAGCGTCGCGTTGTCTTCAGACCGTGAGGTGAGCAGAGCAAAGCCTGCTGGGCCGAGGTGCTGCTATGGGGAACCGGGGAATGGAAGATCTGATCCCTCTCATCAACAAACTCCAAGATGCGTTCAGCTCCATCGGCCAGAGCTGCAACCTGGACCTGCCCCAGATAGCTGTCGTCGGCGGCCAGAGCGCTGGGAAAAGCTCGGTCTTGGAAAATTTTGTGGGCAGGTTGGATATAACTTCTAACTTTTAATTGAGGACTCCATAATAACCACAAATACAGAATGAACTCGAGATCTACTGTGTTTCCAAATCGGGTCTTTATTTAAGAAAATTGCAAAGTCATGCGTAAATCTAAAATCGATCAATGCCTCCAATCCGGGAATAACGGAAACTGCCGTGGACTAATCTGGGTACTTTGTTACAACAATTGTTTCAATACAGTTATACAAAGAAAAAACGCGTCGTTCCTATTCACGCATACGCCTGTTACTAAACGTACTAACCCCCAAAAATTAAAGAATAATAATAATCACGATAAGTATAATTCATATGCATGGAAGCACACAGAATCATGACTTGCAACCAAGTATCAGAACACACACTTCCTAAATCAGTATTGTTGCCTAAAAAAGTGCTGACCTGTCACCTAATGGTTTATGTCAAACATTTCCAAAGGTTATGTCTCTTTGTGAACGACAAACCAGGGTTGTAAAAACGTTTTAAAGCTCCCGTATTATACTGCCGGTCAGGTAAATATGCTACGCTCAAGGGCAAGGTACAACATGATTTTGTCATCCCTGATAACCATCAAGGGAATTAGAACCCCTATCAAAGCAACCGTGCTCTTTGTCAGCTGCACAAATACCAGTGTTTTATTTAATTGAAGATTTCGAGAGGGTCTACCAGATAGACTAAACAAACCAAAAAGATGACTAATATTAGTATTTGGTCCATTGTGCTTCCAGTCGAAGCTGTTGGCAATAACAATGTGTTTGTGGCATCTTGCGTGAAATAAATCACTGAATGTAATTCCACAAAAGATGTTTAGACTCTTAGATGCAGCATCATAGTTTAGTTTGATGTCAGTCACCGTCAGGGGTCCATGTCTGGTCTCTTGTTGCGTCTCCTTTGTCCGCTGGGGGGGGGGGGGGGTTCTGAGGAAGACAGTGGGGGCATTGATAGGCTAGCTTTGGTGATGTCACCAGCTGCAGTGACTTATGCCCATGACACACTGCCACCTCCATGCACACACACACACACGCACACGCACACACACACACACACACACACACACACACACACACACACACACACACACACACACACACACACGTTAGCACAAATCCCCCCTAGAAGCAGAGAGCCTCATTGAGATGGTGGGTGAGATGAGAGTTGTTGGTATTCTAGCTGCTCTTCCAGAGAGCCATTGAGCAAAAGGAAGTGAGCAGGGAAGGAGAACGATGCAACATCCCCCAGTGCTTGGTCAGCAGCATAGTGTGTGTGTGTGTGTGTGTGTGTGTGTGTGTGTGTGTGTGTGTGTGTGTGTGTGTGTGTGTGTGTGTGTGTGTGTGTGTGTGTGTGAGTGAGTCAGTGACTGAGTGATTGAGTGAGACAGAGAGAGAGAGCTACCTGTCAATCCTGTTGGGTGCGCGAACACACACACACACACACACACACACACACACACACACACACACACACACACACACACACACACACACACACACACACACACACACACACACACACACACACACACACACAGCCCAGGGAAGTGCATAGCCAGTGGCCTGGAAACACTACAGTTCCACCGAATGTCGATTTCCAGAGACAAAGACAGAGGTTTGGAGCACAGAATTATTTATGTTGTGACTGGAGCATGTTCATGCTACAGTCATATTCAATTATGTTTGCATAAATCTACACATGTACAGAAACGTTAAGGCATGGATTGAAAGTGCCCAACATATTGTTTTGGTAACACAACTGACACAACTGACACCAAACATTACGATAAAAAAACAACGATTATGAAAACATACAAAGAATACAATATAAATGGAGAAATGTCTTTTTCCAAAAGATGTATGCTTTTGTTTAAGCCCTTTATGTATATAGATGACATCGAAACAGATCAACATTACAAATGAAATGAGTCAAAACAAGGCAAAAGGCAAACATGAAGAAATGAACAGAGAAATGAACGATCAACTTAACAAAGAAAGAGTCATGAGTTTCATTAATATGCGCAGGGCAACGGAACAGTGTTTGTCTTTGGTGCACAATCTGCAACCCTGCCAGTGGAACACTTGACGCAGTATCATTGCTTGGTTCACTCTCTGCTTGCTGATTCCTCATTGATGCAAAGCATTAAAAAGACTGAGATAAAGAAGAGTGGTCTTGTTTGCGCGTGTGTGTGTGTGTGTGTGTGTGTGTGTGTGTGTGTGTGTGTGTGTGTGTGTGTGTGTGTGTGTGTGTGTGTGTGTGGGGCTGGTTGGGCGGATAGCTAGGTATGTAGATGCATGTATTTCGGTGTGGGTCAGGGCTACACGCTATTGGAAAAATATACATCCTGTCTGTGTGTGTGTACGTATGTGTGTGTGTGGGTGTTCATGTGCTGATGTTTTTGTGGGTTAATGTGTGCGTTGATTTGCTTATACGTGTGTGTGTGTGTGTGTGTTTGTAGATGTCGTTGTTTGGGTGTGTGGGCTGACGTTTTGTGTGTGTGGATGCGTTGATGCGTGTTTGTGTTTCACAGTAATTCACTGTAATGAAGCTATCTCTCCTCACCACAGGGACTTTCTACCCAGAGGCTCTGGCATCGTCACCCGCCGGCCTCTCGTCCTGCAGCTCATTAACAGTAAATCAGGCAAGGACTGACACACACACACACGTAAACACACATCCTTACATCCACACACACACACACATCCTCACATCCACACCGTGTCCACATCCATGCAAACACACGTACACAGCAGGAACGATTTGATGGACAGGAAGGAACCTGTAGCAGAGTAGAAACACATTGTTAATTTTTAGGCATGTACACACAACCGAACACGCACACAATAATGCACACAATAAAACACTGTTAAGACCATTTAATACAGATGGATCAACATGACTCATTTGACTGGCATCCTGTCTTTAGGCTTCTGCTGTGTAATCTCGCTCGTATCCTCCTACCACTGCTCAACCACAAACTTCTCCTTCCTTCCTCTCCACTGGTCTGCAACATCCTCCCGTTTAGAACATGCTGAGTTCCTGCACTGTAAGAGCCGGAAGTTTGTGGACTTTGAGGAGGTCCGTGCGGAGATCGAGGCAGAGACGGACAGGATCACGGGCTCCAACAAGGGCATCTCGCCCGTCCCTATCAACCTGTGTGTCTACTCCCCAAATGGTAACCATTTCGGGAGACGCACGCAAATCACGAATTGAACAAGTTTGATGAAGCGATGAGGTGCGTTCACACCAAAAGCGGAAGGGAATATTCCATCTTGTGTGAACCGCAAACTTTTCTCGCGAGAGTGAAGCATTGGGGAACTAGTTGATACGAGTGGAAATATTTGAACTTTGAGGCAAATTTCAAATATTTCGACCCGTTTCAACTAGTTTGTGCCGCGCCATTCGAAGCCATACAGGGCGAAAAAAGTCTTTGCAATGACTTTGTATGTACTCGTGCCGCAACCAAAAATTTGCTTGACTTTTAACGTGAATGCACCTTTAAGCAACATTTTTGCAAACTGACATCAAGAAATAGCCTATTGTTATGTGCAAGATCAATGGGGGCCAAGAAAGAATACAAAGTGCCCTGTGTCTTATATGGCCTGTGAAGCCATTTGAGGCTGGCTGTGATCACAGGCTATACCAAAAAGTTGATTAAGGGGGACATAATATACTACCAAGTGTGAGCGTGATTAGCCATTACAAGCCGTTTGAAAATCGGCCTCTTCTGGCAGGCGTGTCCACCTAGATGTATGACGGTCAGATGAGCAACGTTTGCTACAGTCCACTGGGTAGGCTGGTAGACTGATCTATCCAGCACACATCTAGGTGGACACGCCCACGTGATGTCATAAGCGGCCGATTTTCAAAACGGCTTGTAACTGCTAATCACACTCACACCTGGTGGTATAATATGTTACCTTTAACATCGCACGTCCTGCGTCTTTTGCACCAGTGCTGAACCTGACGCTGATAGACCTGCCGGGGATGACCAAGGTTGCCGTGGGCGACCAGCCGGTGGACATCGAGCACCAGATCCGGGACATGCTGCTGCAGTTCATCACCAAGGAGAGCTGCCTGATCCTGGCCGTGACCCCGGCCAACATGGACCTGGCCAACTCCGACGCCCTGAAGATCGCCAAGGAGGTGGACCCGCAAGGTAACACTGTGTGGTGTGTGTGTTTGTGGTGACTTTGAATGGGGAATACCCGACCGTGTTTCCAGTAAGCTTTGTGTTTCTCAGGCCTTCGGACCATCGGAGTGATCACCAAGCTGGACCTGATGGATGAGGGCACAGACGCCCGGGACATACTGGAAAACAAGCTCCTCCCTCTACGCAGGGGTAAGGACACGCAGACACACACGCACACACACGCGGCCCTACACATACGCAAGCACGCACGCACACCGCACAAGCACATATATACACGCACACACACACCCCCACATACATACGCACACACAAACACCGCACACGCACACACATGCGCGCTCCGACACACACACACGTGCACGGCGTTTGGTGCAAGTGGTATGGTGTGCCTCTGGTGAGAAGGGGGATGGACTGCCCCCCGCAGGATACATTGGAGTGGTGAACCGCAGCCAGAAGGACATCGACGGGAGGAAGGACATCTCCGCCGCGCTGGCGGCTGAGAGGAAGTTCTTCCTGTCGCACCCGGCCTACAGACACATCGCTGAACACATGGGCACACCTCACCTGCAGAAGACCCTCAACCAGGTCAGAGCACACACACACACACACACACACAGACACACACACACACACACACACACACACACACACACACACACACACACACACACACAGACATACACACACACACACAGACACATACAGACACACACACACACACAGACATACAGACACACACACAGACCGACAGACAGACAGACAGGCAGGCAGGCAGGCAGGCAGATAGACAGACAGACAGACAGACACACAGACCGACAGACAGACAGACAGGCAGGCAGACAGGCAGACAGACAGACAGACAAGCATATTGAGAGACACAGACAGACGCAGACTCGCACAGAAACATGCATGCATTGAGTGTATAAATTCCACCTTATGTTTAATTTCTCTACGCTTGTTAAAAAAGAACAAAGAAAAACAGAGAGAAAGTCTGATGAAGTGAAAAGATGTCAACCACAGAGCTCGCTCTAGACATCGTCCTGACTACAACTCCCATGGTTCCTTGCAGCAACTCACCAACCACATCAGGGACACCCTGCCCGCGCTGCGCAGCAAGATGCAGAGCCAGCTGCTGTCCCTGGAGAAGGAGGTGGAGGAACACAAGAGCTTCCGCCCGGATGACCCCAACCGCAAGACCAAGGCCCTGCTGCAGTCAGTACTCACATAGGCTCGCAGACACACGTACACACCAAGGGGTGGGCTGGTATAAAAGAGGCGGGTCAATTAAGAATCCTGCGGTCAAAGTAAGGTTGACCAGGGCATACTGGTAATAAAAAAGATGGTCCGGATGTATCAAAACAACCAGTGGTACAAACCATATATACACACTCACTCACAAACGCTCGCACGCAAGCACATACACACCCACACCCACATAAAATCCACACACACACACACACACACACACACACACACAAACACACACACATATAAACACGCACACACATAGTAACGCCCAAACACACACACACACACACGCATGCATTCATGCCGTTTTTTGGGTGCGTGCAGGATGGTGCAGCAGTTTGGCGTGGACTTTGAGAAGTGCATCGAGGGATCAGGCGACCAGGTGGACACCTCCAACCTGTCTGGCGGAGCCAAAATAAACCGCATCTTCCACGAGCGCTTCCCCTACGAGTTGGTCAGGGTGAGTCCGACTGTGACCAATGAACATCTTTTTTTACCGTCGCCGGACGTGAACCCCACACGCAGGCTGGAGGCGATAAAAACGACGTGAATGTGGGCACTACGCACGGTTTATGCAGCCCCACTATGAATTAGTATTTTAAACATTCGGTAGCCTTGTATTTCCTTTTTATCCAAAGCGACTTTCAGTAAGTACATTTGTCAGAAGAAAGAGAAACAAAAATATAATACTTTGGTGAAGTAAGGATATTTATAGAAACAAGTGCCATGCACTTACAATTGCTATAGGTGAACCCATTCCCTGTATCCAACAAAGATAGCTAGGATAAGATGCTAATCGATTCTAAGTACTATTTCTAAGTGCCCAGGACGTCAAACAGGATGTACAATAGCAACAAGAGCATCAGCAAATGTTATGTTGTGGCTGTTGCGTTGTGTACAGCACAGAGAACAAGCCTTATGTTGACGTGTGTGACTGTGTGCGGCGCATGCCTCAGATGGAGTTTGACGAGAAGGAGCTGAGGAAAGAAATAAGTTACGCCATCAAAAACATCCATGGAGTCAGGCAAGTCCATGCAGTTTGGCATCCCCCACACACACACACAAACACAAACACTTCTGCCTTCTCTCTCTGTTTGTCTCCTTCCTACCGACAGGGGCCCAGCCAGGTCCTGTGTAATGAATTCTATATGCCCCCCCCCCCCATCCCCAACATGTTTCTCTTTTCTTCACGGTAGATCAAATCATTTTCACATTGTTTTCATTTAAACTGTTCATGGAAAATGCCTGTCTGCCGTTGCGCACCTCTTCATACAGATGCAGAAGTTCCTGTGTGTGACATCTGGGTCTGCTTATGATTCATGTGTTTCGCTGTTAACTTTGTCCCCGGATCTGCTCTGTTGCCAACGTACTGAACTACAGATCCTGCTGAGGAAATGCCCTCTTGTGTCTCTTTGAGCTTCTGTCCGCGTCTCTCTCATCAACCATGCATTGTCACTTTCAGTTTTACTCTGCTGTTTAATCGTCATCCTGTTGATGTCAGTATTTTACTCCGCTGTCTACTCGTCTTCCCTGTGCTGTCTGTTTACTCTGCTATCTACTCGTCTTCCCTGTGTTGTCTGTTTACTCTGCTATCTACTGGTCTTCCCTGTGCTGTCTGTTTACTCTGCCGTCTACTCGTCTTCCCTTTGCTGTCTGTTTACTCTGCCACCTACTCGTTTTCCCTGTGCTGTTTGTTTACTCTGCCGTCTACTCGTCTTCCCTGTGATGTCTGCTTTTATTTCACTCGGCTGTCTACTCGTCTTCTCTGTGCTCTCTGTTAACTCTGCCATCTACTCGTCATCCCTGTGATGTCTGCGTTTATTTCACTCTACCGTCTACTCGTCATCCCTGTGATGTCTGCGTTTATTTCACTCTGCCGTCTACTCGTCATCCCTGTGATGTCTGCGTTTATTTCACTCTGCCGTCTGCTCGTCATCCCTGTGATGTCTTCGTTTCCCTCTGCTGTAACCTCGTAATTTCTGTGTTTTCTGCTGCCTATTCATCTGTCCTTCATCTCCTGCTGTGGTTCGCCACGTTGGTTTGTGTTTTTGTATGTGTGTCGACGTCTGTGGTACGTGTGTCTCTATCCGTGTGTCCCGTCATTCGTGTGTCCGTCTGTCCTGCAGGACAGGCCTGTTCACCCCCGACCTGGCGTTTGAGGCCATAGTGAAAAAGCAGATCATTAAGCTGAAAGGGCCGTGTCTGAAATGCATCGACCTGGTCATCCAGGAGCTCATCAATACTTTCAGGCAGTGTACCGACAAGGTACGGTGGCGGCATGGACGCCTGCCTGGAGTCAACCCCCCCCTTGTACAGCACAACCCGGGACATGCAATACAAGCTGAAGCGTTTCACACACACACAAGACCCCGCAAACACGCACCCCACATACTAGGGGGGGAGGTCACGGTTCCGGTCAAACAAACCGTATCCTACCGGACGACGCTTGAGTCGCGGTGCGCAAACATGCCCTGTTCGGGGAAGGATTGAAACGTGTGAAGGCAGGAAGGAACGTACCCCGATTTGAGTGCACATTGGATTCGCAGCCATATCGTTTTTATAAAGAGTGATGCTTTGTATGAGTGGGACTTCTTTCAGACTATAGTTATACTCTTGGTTATTATATTCACAGCCAGTCACAAGGACGACAATGGATGACCTGTGATTGAGAGCCAGAGGGAACGCGGGTCAGTAGAAAGCACTAACGTTAGAGAACGGTGATCGAAGAGATCGCGCAGTTCTTTAAAGGTGACACATTATACCACCAGGTGTGAGAGTCAGCAGTTACAAGCCATTTCCAAAATCGGCCTCTTCTGCCATCATAGGTGGGCGTTTCCACCTAGATGTAGGACGGATAGATGAGCAACGTTGGCTACAGTCCACTGGGTAGGCTGGGGGACTGATTTATCCAGCAAACCTCTAGTGCCGCGTTTCCACTGCAGGGTGCGGAACGGATCGGATCGCAAAGGTGCGGTAGGGAGGGGGCGGTAAAGCCCAGCTCAGTTCCGAGGTCGCGTTTCCACTGCCGACAGTACCCTTGGTGGTAGGCCGGATGTCGATCGCCGCGGCAGCTACGTAAAACATCGTAAACAACGTCTTCCTCCCCAAAAATGCAGACGAACGTCTCCACCTCCTTGCTCGCCCAAGCAAGCTTTTTACGCGACATGTTAATTGTAAAGAATAATACCTCGAGGCTACTGTTTGTTTGTTTTTTATCCCCGTGTCACCCGGAAGTGATGATTCTGTCGATCAACGGAGGGGGGGTGTAGCTAGAATTTCACGGGACCCTTTCAGGCGTCTGGTCTCGTTTTGGGTACCGCAACGGAGGAGTCCCGAGAATGGGGCCGGAACGGGTACGGCAAAGTCCGGGTCACGCCCACTTTTGGCGGTGGAAACGCGACCCGACCCGCACCTTTGCGATCCGATCCGTTCCGCACCCTGCAGTGGAAACGCGCCATAAGAGACCACTTGTGATGTCAGAAGCGGCCCATTTTCAAAACGGCTTGTAATGGCTGATCACACCTAGTGGTATAATGTGTCCCCTTTAAGTCCGGTAACATAAGGGCTGCCGTGTGGAAAAAACAGGATTGGCAAAGAGTTGCAGACCAATCAGCAGCAGTCCTCGACACGGCCAATTTATACTCTTATAACTAACATACTTCTAACCACTCGGATCGATCTATACAAGGGAAAGGACTAAAGACTTCGGCGTCTACAGGATTCACAGTCATATTAGGCAGTTGAAGACGCGGGAAATTAAGAAATATACATCGTTAGGATAATTGCATTTATCAGCTGGAGCGAAGACGATGCTAAACGCCACCTAGGGGGCTGTCAACCTGGGTGCCTGACACCGGGATTCCACCGGACACGTTACGGCCGTGTTACGGCTGCGGCACGGAACGGCTGCGACTTCTGCCCTGCGTGCATTTCCACCGGGCGCGTTACGGCAGCGCAGCGGCAGCCGTATTCACGCGAGATCACGAGATCACGCGATAATCCTAAACCTGATGTATTCATCTTCCACTCCCAAAACTACTGCAATTAAATGCCACGCTTTGTCCTTCCGGCCATTGTCCTTATAAAAAGGATGATTTGGTACATAAATGACTTCATGTTGGCATGCGTAACGCGTCCGGTGGAATCCCGGCGTCAGTCAATGAGAGTTTGAAGACAATTATACATGAAGCTGACACCCCATGCTGCAATGCAGGAGGCGTCCCTGAATGCATGTGGGGATGGCTGGTGAACCTCTGCACATTGACTGCGCAATGCACAACAGATGTGCAGCCTCAATCAGCCCCAGAGTCCAATCAGTCTGATGAGGGCCAGGTGAGGCTGCTTAAACCAGCCATGATCGACACACGCACTTCCCATAGGCCCATTGGTTTCTGTTGTGTAATGTTTATTTTTCATTTTAAAGAAGAGATACACAATAGTATATATATATTAAGAAACGATACTACTCTTCTATGTGAGGATAGACATTCATGTTAGGGCATGGACAGGAAACGTAGCACTTGATGCCAAAGTGAGCCTGCCCTGGGGTCATTCAGATAGAATAAACGTTTAGTACCGAATTGAACCGAAAACCATGACGAAATAATGGAACCGTGACATCACCTGAATCGTTACACCCCTAACACACACATGTGCGCACATAGTCACACACACATGCCAATACATAAAACACGTCTCGGATGACAATGAAGAACTTCCTTAATTGTGTTTCTGTGCTTCGTGATTTTAACGTGTTTATTTGAAGCGAGAACGACAGTCGCACGTTGACAAATACTGGTCATTCATTTGAGTAAATCCTTACGATTCATTTCTGAGCAGGAACATGCATATTGTCTGTGGTAAAAAAAATGAAAACTAACTGAACTAAATTTCTTCCGTAGTGCTGCTATATTCTTTCCTCTGCCTTTTTTTATTTGCATTTTATTCTTCTCAAACATGTGCTCCACTATCCCATTCGCTCCCTCCTCCTTCTTCTTCTCACTACTTCCACTTTGGCTTTGAATTGCGCCCCCCTCACTTTGTCCCCCTACACCCACTCCCATTGAAACTCCAACTCCCATGATGCCCACTGCAGGACAGGCCTGTTCACCCCCGACCTGGCGTTTGAGGCCATAGTGAAAAAGCAGATCATTAAGCTGAAAGACCCTTGTCTGAAATGCGTTGACCTCGTCGTCTCCGAGCTCGCGGCGCTGATCATGAAGTGCACGGATAAGGTAAACAGGCCAACCAGAACCAAATGTGGGCATAACTCACTCAATCAAAGCTCAGGAACGTCAATAGCTTATAGCCTGACTGTTCAAAAAGACTACAGAAAACACAGACTACTTTCTTGCTTGTCCTTGTCTGGTGTTGTTTCCCCATCCTCGTCTAATCTTGTGCAATCACTACCCCTCCCTGTTTAATTTAATAAAAGTCTTAATTCACACCCTCCGCCGACACCAGATGCCTAGATGTTGGTTTGGTTCTCTGGATTTTTTTCAATGAGCGATCCTTCCCCTCCCACCCCCCCCCCCCCACCCCAAGCTTTAGCCCCCCGCGAATCCACGTCCCTCATCATAATCCTTCACTCACATTAAGAAGGAACACTTTCACCACACAGCTTCCGCGTTTCACACCCTTGTGTTGTCAAAGAGAGGAAAGGTCTCCAGTTAGAGTATGGAGCAATCCCTTTCCCTGTCTCACCCTCATCCCATACACACGCAGGCACTCACACAGACACACACACACACACAGACACACACACACACACACACACACACACACACACACACACACACACACATACACACACATATACACACAGGCACGCAGCCCTAATATCTCAAACCCCTGCATTAACATTGGATCACCTCTTCATTTACTAATGTGTATCTACCATATTCTTCCTGATCATAACTCCCTGAGATTCTGCATGGCACCCGCGTCTGATTATTAATCAACAATCGTTGTGTCTGGTCCGAGCAAAGCTAACCTAGCTAACCTTTCCTTTTTCTTTTTACCATCCAAATTCCTATGTGACATTGTGCTCTCCTCAAGGTGGAGAAGGGGAAAAACAATCCTGCATGTCTGTGCCTGCGCTGCAACCTGTCGCAAAACACCCAGCCATCTGCATGTATTCCTGGATGAAATTCCCCCACTGTAAACCCCGTTGCTATCGTCGTCCTGGGGTACCTGGTGTAAAACCCTTATCCCCGTGTAGTCCCGTGTCAGTCCTGTTCCTTGTGTCCAACCAACCCGACGTGGGTACCTGCAGCTGTGTGTGCCTGTCCCTACAGCTCACCTCCTACCCCAGACTGAGAGAGGAGACAGAGCGAATCGTCACCACCCACGTCCGAGACAGAGAGAGTAAAACCAAAGATCAGGTGCGTGTGTGTGCGCTCGAGTTCAAAGTCAAAGTCAAAGTCAAAGTGTGTTTATTGTTGCATGTACCAAATTGCTTCAGCACAGCAAAATTCTTACGACTTGGCAAGCATCATTCATCTACGCAGTAGACGTCATACATATAACAAAAATAACATAAAACTCTATAACACTATGACAATAAACCATATAAAATGTAACATTAACATACAACAATTTAAAAAACAACATATATCTCTGTAGCACTATGACATTATAACAATATAACATTAACATTCCACAATTAGAGTACAGTAGAAGGGCTAGCAGCAGTTTAGGTGTGAATAGAGAATAAGTTAAAAAGAAATGCTAAGGATAAGTTAAAAGTTTTTAAAATTGTGCAAATATATATAGTTCCTGTGGGGTGAACGCAGGAAGCATCAATGTGTAAAACAAAGGATGAGCGTGTATGTGTGTGTCCTCTACGTTACGTGACCATCTTGGGGAAACAGAAACATTGATTGACCAACTCTACTGTGTGCTTTCGGAACATGTCTGGGATTGTGTCTGTGCGTGCGTGTTTATGTGTGAATGTTTGGTCACATTGTCGTCCATGTGTGCATACAGGTGTTGCTGCTGATTGACATAGAGCTGTCCTACATCAACACAAACCATGAGGACTTCATCGGTTTTGCCAAGTATGAAATAGACTAGACGTTGGTCATTCCTGAAAGAATGTTAAAGGTGACATATTATACCACCAGGTGGGAGTGTGATTTTACAAGCCGTTTTCGAAAATCTGCCTCTTCTGACATCACAAGTGGGCGTGTCCACCTAGATGTATGAAGGATAGATGAGCAACGTTTGCTACAGTCCATTAGGTAGGCTGGTAGACTGATCTATCTAAAACACATCTAGGTGGACATGCCAACTTGTGATGTCAAAAGAGGCAGATTTTCAAAACTGCTTGTAACGGCTAATCACACTCACACCTGGTAGTTTAATGTGTCACCTTTAATGATTTTCTTGATATGTTCGAGTGACTAACATGTTACCTCCCTTTTCCAGCGCACAAACAAGAAGTGCATCAAACGCAACTAAGAAGAGAGTTATGCCTAACCAGGTACTGAATACAAACACACAGTTTGCCAGAAATGATTCCAATATTTAATTTAAAGGTACAATATGCAAAAAGTAAAAGGGGTGGCAGAGTTATTTTTGCGCATTGTACCTTTAAAGTCGAATATAAATATTAGAACTTTGAATAAGGCTTTTGGTATAATCTGCTACTTTATAATAATACTATTACTATAGTATACTATTATTTTTCTATTATTGTTATTATCATTACTACTATATTTGCCTTGCTTAGTGCATTCATATTTATTCCTTTTCATTTGAGTCATTCAGCAGATGTATTTGATAAATGTCAGCAGTGAGCAGGTAGAGGTAAGACTTTACATGATACCTGAGGATGCGTGGAGTCAATCAGTTGTCCTTTGTGTGCTCAGGTGATCCGCAGAGGGTGGCTGACCATCAACATCAGCATTATGAAGGGAGGATCCAAGGACTACTGGTTTGTCCTCACCGCCGAGTCCCTCTCCTGGTATAAGGATGAAGAGGTAACTGTGTGTGTGTGTGTGTGTGTGTGTGTGTGTGTGTGTGTGTGTGTGTGTGTGTGTGTGTGTGTGTGTGTGTGTGTGTGTGTGTGTGTGTGTGTGTGTGTGCGTTTGCTTTATTGACCTCTTGTCTGTGTGTGTGTGTGTGTGTGTGTGTGTGTGTGTGTGTGTGTGTGTGTGTGTGTGTGTGTTTGTGTGTGTGGGGGTGTCTTGTAAGGAGAAAGAGAAGAAGTACATGCTGCCTCTTGACAATCTGAATCTCAGGGATGTGGAGAAGGGCTTCATGTCCAGCAAACACGTGTTCGCCATCTTCAACACGGAGCAGAGGTGTGTGCTTTTTTTTGTGTGTGTGTTAATACGTCATGCATACAACTGTATACAAGCCATTGGTTCTCATTCACAAGCAAGCACACGCAAACACAGACACATGTCCGCAGCAATGCACGCACACGCGCACAATGTAGACCAATGGATTGATCGGTTCAATTCATTCATCCATTGTGTGCATGCGTGTCTGTTTGTCTGAGTGTTTGCATGTTTTTGTGTGTGTGTGTTGCTACAGGAACGTGTATAAAGACCTCCGGCAGATCGAGCTGGGCTGTGACACCCAGGAGGATGTGGACAGCTGGAAGGCCTCCCTCCTACGAGCCGGGGTGCATCCTGAGAAAAGCCAGGTGCTCCCCACATGTACAGCGTTCACACCCCTTATTCACACCCGATGAGTGGGTGGGATGGCATTACGGATAGGAATCAGAACGGAGCTCACGATACGATATCACAACGATCTTTTGCCATCTTGTGCCGTTCTGTAAATATTGTGATTGTGTAAAACTTGCGATCGAATGTTACGTTTCTGATGTGCCGTTTTGTCTTTTGTGTGGTTTAACGTATGGGTTGAACGTTGGGGTTTGGGTTTGGTCTTTCACTGTCACTGTTATTGTTTCTGTGAAAGTGGATGAACAGAACAGAACATGAGAATCTGTCCCAGCGGCTGGAGAATACACTATAGCGCCCCCTGTAGGATGGCAAAAAATGTCGAACGGATCCCTATGAATTGTCTAAGTAGGAAAGCAATGCTGCCCTATTCCTGAAGGCCAGTCTTTGTGAAATTAAAACTCTTTGACCTTTGACCTGCCAGGGCGACGGCGATGAGACAATGACCTCTGGGGACAGCGTGTCCATGGACCCCCAGCTGGAGAGACAAGTGGAGACCATCCGCAACCTGGTGGACTCCTACATCGGCATCGTCAACAAGTCCATCCGGGACTTCATGCCCAAGACCATCATGCACCTGATGATCAACAGCGTAGGTCTTTCACTCAGGAGGCTTCCTAGTCGTGAGGCCGTTGCTGCGTCTTGCTTCCAGATGATTCTGAATCAGTGAGGCAGAGTGCGTGGAGCACCGTATGGACAGTGGTCGATGTTGTTGGCCTCCCTCGGAGAGTGTGTAAAAGCTCATAGTGTTCAAAATCGAGCTGAAACAGAAGCTTCACTTAAAGGGACTCTCACCTTTGTTGCATTTGAGAATTACAGCACATTCAAATCATCCCGCCTTCCTCCAATGCCCCACCCCCTAAGCGTTATTTTTTAGAGTACAAAACTAAGCGTTATTTTTTAGAGTACTGTAACGACCTCGCCGGTGACATAATGATGTCGAGTCATTAGTAGTTGAAGGTAGTTTTAATGAACCAAAACCAGGTCACTGAAACCCGTAACATTGTAACCAACGGCAGAAAACCGACACAAAACAAACCCCGGTTACCCCGGCAACCCCCAACACGGTCTCACTCGCGTGCAGGCCCCCACCCTCCTGTTCTTCCAAGGCCCTCCCCCAGCTGACCTAATGATTCGCCCCCACGCTGATTGACAAGAAGAACATTACAATACATGCACATAGAACAACTGGCATAGCGGACAACGAAATATAATGTAACACATAACACACAAACTATTTAACTGTCCCAGGGTCGCTACAGTACAAAAGTTCTAGACTCCCATGGGTTATGTTTAGACTCCCAGGGGTCATAATATCTACCAGGGGTCTAGTAAACAAGAAATTTAGCAGGTGGCTCACTGTAATTTTATGGGCTTCGTGTGATACCGTTTTGAGGCCCCATGTTGAAGGACAGTGGTCCCACTGAGTATAAGAAAGGTGTATAAGCATTACAAACAGAGTAGCGGGACAACGTAGCGTCTGAGGCCGAAATGGGTCCCCTAATCGGACTGAATGGTGCGGTTGGGTGCCAACGGTCTGGAGGTCTTCCTGTAGCTCCAGAGTAGCGGGACAACGTCGCGTCTGAGTCCGAAATGGGTCGCGTAATCGGACTGAGTGGTGCGGTTGGGTGCCAACGGTCTGGAGGTCTTCCTGTAGCTCCAGAGTAGCGGGACAACGTCGCGTCTGAGTCCGAAATGGGTCCCGTAATCGGACTGAGTGGTGCGGTTGGGTGCCAACGGTCTGGAGGTCTTCCTGTAGCTCCAGAGTAGCGGGACAACGTCGCGTCTGAGTCCGAAATGGGTCCCGTAATCGGACTGAGTGGTGCGGTTGGGTGCCAACGGTCTGGAGGTCTTCCCGGAGCTCCAGAGTAGCGGGACAACTTCGCGTCTGAGTCCGAAACGGGTCCCCTAATCGGACTAAGTGGTGCGGTTGGTTGCCAACGGTCTGGAGGTCCTGAGAATCATCCAGGGGAGCGGGACCACTTGGCTTCTGAGGCCGAATCGGGTCCCCTTGTCGGACTGAATGGTGCAGTTGGTGGCCAACAGTCTGGAGGTCTTCCTGAGGCTCCAGAGGAGGGTAACTCTGTGAGTCTGAGTCCGAGATGAGTCCCCTAATCGGACTGAATGGTGCAGTTTCAGTACGCCGTGGACCACTTTGGTCTGCCATCGTCAGTCGCTACGGTAGCTACTCGCTACTGTCTGCCGTGGAATCAAAACAAACCCTCTAGTTGAGGACGCGCCTTGATGACGCGGGCCCGAATGCGCCACAAGAAGCAGACGGAAAACCTTATATATCCATGCAGCAAACAGACAGGTCTGTCGGCCAATAAGGTCATTCGGTCCGAAGAATTTTATTGGTTGAAGTTTTCACTAAATATTATGAGAGTAAAATAATTGTTTGTTTTTACTCCTGGTGGGTCTGTCTTGCATATTAGAGTGTTATTACCTTATTAATACCAATTTAACCTTATCCAAAAAAAGTGTAAAAATGCAACAAAGGTAAGAGTCCCTTTAAAGAGCCAGTGAACTTAAAACAGTTTTTTCATAACACGCCTCCTTCTTTCCGGTAGTTCTCAGCCTGGAACCCGTTTTATTCCAAACCTCAGTGTTTGTATTCCAGCTCAAATCGATGGGGCTGACAGCATAACTCATTTTACATTTACATTTAGGGCATTTAGCAGACGCTTTTATCCAAAGCGACTTACATCGGTTAATACACACATTGACACACCGACGGCAGAGTCAACCCTGCAAGGCGACCGCCAGCTCATCAGGAGCAGTGAGGGTTAAGTGTCTTGCTCAGGGACACATCAACACTCAGCTAGGAGGAGCTGGGGATCGAACTAGCAACCTTTCGGTTACAAAACAACGGCTCTACCTCCTGAGCTAAGCCGACCCTAAAACTCCTCATGCCTTCCGCCAGGCTAAGAACTTCATCCACGCCGAGCTGCTGGCCTACCTGTACGAGGACCAGAACAGCCTGATGGAGGAGTCTCCCGAGCAGGCCCAGAGGAGGGACGAGATGCTGAAGATGTACCAGGCCCTCAAGGAGGCGCTGGTAATCATCGGAGACATCAGCACCAGCACCATCTCTGCTCCCCTGCCGCCTCCCGTGAACAATGACTGGCTGGCCAAGGAACCCAGGTAACAACAGCTGACAGAGCGCCCCGACGACAAGGGGCTTGATGCTCGCCATAGCCAGCAGGTGGTAGCGCTCGCCACGATGGGGTTGTGTATCTAGGGAGGTCATCAAGTCATCATGGAAAATAAAAAGTGCAGAAACTTCAACACAATTGGCGGAATAAATACAGTGATGGGATTAGGTTTCGTAGCGTAGATCCCGTTCCGTATCCAACTCCGTGTCCAATGTTTGGTCAACATTACAACTAAGAAGAGTTATGCCGAACCAGTTCCTGAATGTAAATACACAGCTCGCCAGAAATGATTCTAATATTTAATTTAAAGGTACAATATGTCAAAAGGAAAAAGGCGAAGGAGTGTTATATTTTCACATTGTACCTTTAAGTCTAAACTTATAGCTTAAACTATGAGGTATAAACTAACCCTAACCCTAGTGAGAGCACCAGCAGTGACCTGCCGCCTGTCTCCGTGTCATCTCTTCTCGTCCCAGTCCTCCCACGGCGTCTCGCGCGGCCGCCACCGCGGCCCCCCCACCCGTTCGGCCCCCCGTGGCGAGGGGGCCAGCCGCCGGGGGCCCACCCCTCCCCCTCAACCCGTCCCCTGCGTTCGGGGTCCCGTCCATCCCCTCCAGACCGGGCCCCCCGGGGGCCTACGGACTACCCGCGGACCCCGGCGCTGCCCAGAGGATGCCCTCCCGGCCCGCCCGCATCCCCCCCGTCATTCCAGGGTGAGAGTGGCCGGCTGGCCGCAGGCTGAAGCACAGCACACAGGGCCTTAACGGGGCCTCGAACCGTTTTAAAGGTGACGTGTTGTACCGCCAGGGATGAGCGTGGTTTAGCCGCTTCGGCCTCTCCTGACGTCACAAGTGGGCGTGTCCACCTAGGTGTTTGACTGATGGATGAGCAACGTGTGCTACGGTCCACGTGGTAGGCTGGTGGACTGATCTGTCCCGCACACATCTAGGCGGACCCGCCCACTTGTGATGTCAGAAGAGGCCGATTTTCAAAGACGGCTTGTAACGGCTATTCACACTCACACCTGGTGGTATAATATGTCACGTTTAAGAAGGAATTAGAACGAAATGCATGAATGATAATACTTTTATGTGACAACAAAGTCATAAGATAATGTAAGCAAATGTGTGTCAGGTGAAGAAAGGCATGAAGGCCTGATTGGTGTGTGGAGTCCAGAGTTGTACCTTGCTGATGACATCATACTGTAGATTTTCCTCGATCACTCAACTTAATTCTCTCTCTCTCTCTCTCTCTCTCTCTCTCTCTCTCTCTCTCTCTCTCTCTCTCTCTCTCTCTCTCTCTCTCTCTCTCTCTCTCTCTCTCTCTCTCTCTCTTTGTCTCTCTCTGCAGTCGAAGACCCCCCGCTGCTCCCACCAGACCTACTATCATACGCTCCTCGGAGCCGTCCTTGCTTGACTAGACATATTTACACTTATTATAAGGTTTTTCATTATTTTCTCCTTGGTCTAAATAGGATGTTAGGGATGTAATCCATTTTATATTCTTGTATTTTTATCAATGTATTACTACTATATTTGGTAATCCTTAAGGGTAAGTAAACCCCTAAATCAACGGTTCCGATGGTTCTCACCAAGTGTTGGTGAACATTTCTAATATGCTCTGCTAAAATATATGTTAAGTTCCTACACAGTTCCTACAGATATTCTCTGTGAAATACAAAAGGTAAGCTACATCCGGCTTATAACGCTTTTAAAGAGTGGTTGTTTTCTATTGGCTGAGCACCCTGGCACAAGCGAGTGTGATGCAAGTTTTGAACGCCACTCACACTTGCTGCTATGGAAACCAATGTGTCAATTTTTTCTAAAATCTTTATGACTGTCAACTTTTCAACTTTTGGGCAGAAGTTCTGCTAAACAGGGTTTTACTTTTCCTTAAATAAGTTATATGCAGAAGTTTCAAAAAGCATCCTGCATGTCTATTTTTAAGGCATTATTACACTTTCAGTGTTATAAAAAGGGAAGATTTCTTTTTACTGAATCATTTAATTATGGGATGAGGAAATGATCTGAAATTGACTTTATGCTGCCTCTTTTTGAACTGAGAAAGCTGTATTGTTTGTACGCCCAATGGCAAAATTGCACAAGAAGTCAAATAAACGCTCCATATTTCATGTTTTGATCAAATATTGATTTTGTATACTGCCTTTTATTCGCAACTATATTCGCATCTGTAATTGTTGCACGACATTGTTATGACCGGTCAGAAGACTCCATTTGGTCCAAATGTAATATGTACAGTATGTTATGCGTGAATAGATTGTCAGTATTGGTGTTCTATTGGCTGTCAAAATGCTTAATTTCACGGACCAATTCAACTAAAAGCTGAAGGGATAAAGAGCAGACACACGAGTTCATGTCCAACATCAAGTTTCTAGTGGTAGTTTTTATAATGAGTTGTTTGGAATCATGTTGTTGGAAAAAACATAAATCCAAGTGTCTCTTGAACCTAAAGCCTTGTCCTACTGATTGACTTTGCTGGTTGATCCCAGAATGGTTGAAACACGACACTAGTGCCAATATGGATGACGGATTGTGTGATCATGAATGAACTGGGACCAAATAAAGGAACTAAAGCTGTTGCACCTCCTTCTATATGTCTGTTTTTTTTTAACACACCATCCAAAATAAAGAATTCCCCCTCGCTTACTCCTTTATATTATCCTCCATTGACCCGCGTCTAGCAGATCAGATCGCATATTCTGAAACTAGTTGTTCACTTACCAGTAGAGGGCGCCTATCGCACTCCTTTTGATCACTGGTTAGACACAAATAGAAGTCATTGTCATCTGCGTGTTTAGGTGATGAGATAGAACTCTGCATCACCATCGTCATTGTGTTTCTAGTAGTAACAAGCTGTTTTATTGTTTTGAGTTGAAGTACAAGAGTCAACTATTGTACGTTGGAATCCTTCACTCTCAAGAGTGTTTAGGTCTATGCTTATAGTTCATCCAGGCGTGGAAGTTTCCAGTTTAAAAATGACTGCCTTGTGTTCATCTCAGATGAGACTGGGTGTTTACTCCACTGAAACGGCCTTCAGCTAATGCTAAATCAACAAGTATTCCCTTGGGTAAGATATATATATATATATATATATATATATATATATATATATATATATATATATATATATATATATATATATATATATATATATATATATATACACACACACGTGTACTAGCATGCCCTGGAGTCACATGTTTAACTTTGCCAGGTAAATAACACACAATAAACACACACGTTATCTTTTCTTTTTTTTTCCAGAGCAGAGCAGTCACTACAAGTGCAACAGGATTGTGAAAAACTGCCTTTATTAAAATGATTTACTGCCAATGTTTATGCACAGTATAAAATGAAAGTCACATCGATGGAATACTCCTCAAAACGTTTCAAGTACAATCAAAATGTCCTAAAATCAGTAAACAGATCCTTCAGAAGATGCATAAATTTCCATAAAAACAATTATTTTTTTGTGTGAAAAAAACCCCAGATTTACATATATCCTTTTCCGCTAGTGCTGCATGTAAGGCTAGGTCAAATCGATCAATTTCTCAAGTCCCTTATGACGACAGATTAGCACATAAGGAAAAACCATACAAAGACAAAGTGAGCACCAAACCAGCTAAACCGCAGTTGAGGAAATAAAAGAGGCCACTGAGCATAGGTCACATGACGCAGTGAGATCCCGCTGTCTAGAAGAGCAGAGACAATAGTATTGCACATTCAGACATCCCTCCAATCTTTCATAACGTGAAGACGGACATCCCAGTAGTACAAACCAATCACATATCAGTGATTGTGTCTTTTGGCCTATTTCTTATCCCTTACGTTGTAAAATAACAGAACCGTAGGCTATGTATTCATGAAGTATAAACAGCAGGACTTTTACAGAAAATATAAATGATTGCCGATATTGACATTTAGCCCTCCTTTAGCTGTATTCAGCAGAAGCATTGGTGGCATGACCTTTGGAATAAAGCCACCGACGGGAGTCAACGCAGGCCAGCAGTTCTGTTGTGTATCTGTTAAACTGTACCTTTATACATGTGATCATGAACACGAAAAAAAAAAACGGCATAAAATTGTATTCGATAAAATGATTGTGGTGCCCGCTCAGTGATGCAACAGTACACAGATGTAGGCCAGAGGATGGCATGACAGAGTGAAAACCAAAGGCTCTTCTCGGCCATCAGTTTGTTTCGTGATGCGTGTCACCATGGGGACGTCTATGTGCAGACCCTCCTCTTGTCCTCAAACAGCTTACGGACTGTATACACCTGTCAAGGCAGTCATGATAAAATAATCACGCAATGTATCAGCATGAAAGGTCGCACGGTTAAAATAGGTTAAAAAAAAAAACAATGCTGAAGATCAAATGTTCAAAGTCAACTTTATTGTCAATTACAAAATATGTTACCGACAAATAGATTAAAAAGAAATACATAAATAAATTCTTAATGGTGCATCATAATGCTAATCGAACTTCTGTCTTTGGAGTCGGTGAACTGGGGTTAGCGCTGAGACCCCGGCGTGCTCGGCCGTTGGCTCTGGACATTACCTGTGTGAAGGCCACGCAGAGCATCACCAGCAGGCTGGCGGCGGACCAGAAGGAGACCCTCCACAGGTTGTTCTCCAGGAGGTTCCTGTCCCGGGCCTCAAAGGCCCGCAGCGCCGTCTGCATCTGCCGGCTGCGCTCCAGGCGGCGGTGCACCGAGTCCATGGACTCCTGGGGGGGGGGGGGGGGGGATAGTCTGGCTGTTAGAGTGCTCCACCTAGAATCTATATCCAGATTCTAGGTTATAGGAAACGTGTAGTCCAGTTTTATCTGGTGGGCCTCCATTGCTCTTCACAGGGTTAGTAAACCCCAAATCACTTTTTTCAGTTGAAAATGTTTTTTTTTTTAAATATTTTTCACTAAAATGATTAGCATTGTAAAACGGGGTACATTTCCTGTAATATACAATAGGTCTGCTACAATAATCTGGCAAAGAAAACGTTAGCTTTTTTTTTTAATGTTTTCTATTGCCTGCGGGAGAGTGTTTTCTACTCAAAAGGTGGAAATTATCCAGCTAAAACCGCGGTTTACTTACCCACTAATGAAATGCACCCTAACAGGTGTCATCGTAGGACAAACGTGTCAATACTTACACAAATGACGGGTCTGATAAAATGCTTTAATCTATGTACCAGGGCACGGGTAGAAGACTCATCTTCACTAGTTTACTAGACACTATCGGTGCGCAGTACACAAGAGCAGGTGACCCATGATTAGTGACGCCTATTTCAATAGGGTCACTAATAGTCCCATTGGATGAAACCTGCTACTAAACAAAAGTGAGTGTGAGAGGGAAGATATGTGGGAAGTGAGCTATTTGAGGGCAACGGCCTAGCATGCATAGAATAGCCTAACAATATAAATGAGGTCAGGTTGTGCCCAGGGGTAATATTGTAGCCGGCCTACTGATTCTTACCCGGATGTCTTCCAGTTTGTACTCCAGTAAGCTGCCGTCTGGTTCCACTAGCCCCCCCAACTCCTCGTCCATCGCAGTATCTCCTCCTTGACCCTCGATTATAACCTCAAAGAACACAATTTTCTCCGAGAAGCGACTAAAACTGTTGTCAAAGCAGATTTGGTAGTCTCCAGCCTCCGTTGGCTCCACCCTAGAACAACAAGGAGTCAAATTTAATCAGATCCACGTCTCTGGACGAAAGTCTTTGGATTTGTGATTTTTGAACAATAAGTGAAGTTAGTCAGAGGTACAACGGACATGTGGACTCCGTCAGAACGTCGGAACTCAGAGATAAGCTGGAAGCCTTGGGGGGAGAGAATGGTGAAGTCTACATCCATACCTGCTCCAGAGATCACCTGGGTGACACAGGAACAGAAAAATGCAACATGCTGATTCGCGATAATGACACATGTAAACAAACAACTCGTATGTAATTATGTAAGAGATAAGGGTGCAACATGATATAAACCACGCCCTCGTTTATCTCCATAGCGGAAGTTCACAGAGAACAGAGTCGTCTATACCTTCCCACTAAATAAACAGTATGGTAATAATGATGCATGTACTGAGCTGCCCGAGTTAAAGTTTAACAGGAAGACTAACATGAATGTTAATTACAGAGACTATAAAAACCATGTTACAAAAAAGCATCACTCGTTGCTCTGGTTTTTAAGACATCGCATCACTAGTGTGATGTCTTAAAAACCCAAGTAATCTCGTTAACACTCACCCTACGATTATTTCGATTTCAGAGGGGAAAGCCTTTATTTTTCAGCAGCTGAAGTCAGCAGAATAAACAGATGTATTAAAGTGGATTGATGGATGGATGGGATACGAACTGTCTTGTAGCTGCAAGGCAAAAGAACGGTCGACCACGTATTGCACTGAAATAGCGATACATGTTCATCATGGCATGAGACCCACGTCCAGCCCCAAAGCAGCGTCCAGCCCCGGACCCGCGTCCAGCCCCAGACCCGCGTGCAGCACCAAGGCACATCACCACACGTACCTGAAACTCGACCTCCATCGTCCCATTATTCTTAGCGGTCTGGAAAAAACACTCAGTGGTTCCGGCTTGCAAGAGGAAGGTGAATTCGATGTCTTGGGTCTGTCCGAAAGAACACACCATTCCAAACCAGGAATGTAACAAAATAGAAAGGAAAATACAGCATTTTCCACCCCCCCTTTTTCCAAAACATAGATCCATGGCGTAAATGAGAATAAATAACGTTAACTAGTCTACAACCAACGACCAACCGATTCCATCTCTCGTCTCTTCCGCATCAGAACTTTCGGCGACTGTGATAGGTTCGTTCCCTCATTCTCATAAACCAATCGGAAGCCGAAGAGTATCCAATCTTCTTCACGACGCTTCCAATAACAACCTGTCCTCTGCGCTGTGGCTTCAGATCAGATGATGTGTCCACGGCACACGCTCTATCTTGTAATGGGGAATCCCGTTCTGGTTTACAGTGCAATTAACTCAATGTGTGTGTGTGTGTGTGTGTGTGTGTGTGTGTGTGTGTGTGTGTGTGTGTGTGTGTGTGTGTGTGTGTGTGTGTGTGTGTGTGTGCGTGCGTGTCCTGAATCTGACGGATGAGCCTGGGCATAACCAGCAGGTTGCTAAAACCTTTAAAGCCAGCTAATAAAAAATGCTTCCTTTATATTCTCTGCTCTCATGTCATCACCTCTAGTGGTGCAGGGACCAGTCCATCAATCGAACAAGCCTTCCTGACTAGCTTGTTCGCCTGCTGCTTGTCCTCTGTGATGAGGCCGCTCCCCCAGCCAACAGTCAGCAGCATAGCATAAAACCCTTAGACAAACAGAGACCGCTCATTCAATCAGGTGGTGGATTAGCCTGGCTATTGCCAGACCAAGCTCAATTGTAGATTTTTTGTTGGTCTGGGGAGGCTGCTGATATTTTCTTCAGCAAAAGAGGCCTGATCAACAGGCGTATTTCAAATGACTGTACGCAATTGGCTCATTGCTGTCGCTTCCCTGTCGTCATTGTGTTAAACCAGACAATAGCGCGCCACGGGGAAAAGCCAGCTTGGTAATTGGCTCCCGTATAAAGCGAATCGGAAGCAGGAAGAAATGTATTGCTCATCTCCAGACCCTGCTGCATGGCGAATACAAATCGCCGGCAGAACGGGCTGGGGGTACCCAGTCTAGCAGTGGATAGGATCTTGGACAAAATTAGCTTATTTTCTCTGCAGTCTTTGCAAACAGTCTCTGCAAAGATACAGTGTTGTGGTCTGTTATCTCCTCCCTGTGTTATCATGTGCCGCTTCTGGCTGGGCCAGTCCTAAAATAAGGATCAATGATGGCCCCTTCTTCCTAACATCAACAAGTTATTTGGTCTTGATTAGTGATCAGATGGTGGGATGGAGTTGTTTCAGCAGAAGTGAGGGGATAAGGAATACTATCCAGAACCAAGTGTAGTGTTTCTATCCAGTGTAGGACCTAGTCCAAGGATTGGAGAGATACATAAGGCAGCACTTTATGAGCAAGCCGATTCCTTGGCACAGGTCTGTGCTCTACCTCTACACATTTTCTAGTTTAGAAAATGTGCAAATAGTTATAACATAACAAAATCAACTAGCGGGAACGAAAAATAGAGAGCTAGACAGGAAGTGTCAGCAAATGGATGAAAGCGATGTAAGGGAGGGCCTTATTTAGACCCACGTACGGTGAGAAACAGTGTTGAAGTTTGTTGCATTTCCTCCTTGCATGAGCTTGCATTCGTGAGTGAGATATGTGTAAACAGGAACCTGACAACCGCTCGCAGGACACATCGGACGGCAACATCTTACGAGGTTATTCATAAGTGAAGCCACAAGAAGGCCAGGGGAGGCACCAGATCTCTTTTTGTTTTCATCGTCATTTAAAATACGAAGACCAAGGAAGTGCTGATTGATCAAATGGAGGTGCAGAGGGAAATTTGAGGAATATTCAAATAAAAGGTAATGCCTCTACTGACTTAAATTCCAGACCACTTCAAGATTGTGTTTGAGTTGTATGAAACCTCTTTGAATGAGTTGCAAAACAATTTCCATGTCAGCACTGAATGTGTTGGGAAATTGTAATGTTCCAAGAAGTTATGATGCTGTATCAAGCTGGTGAAAGAAGTTTCAAACCACCGACTTGCCAGCTGCAGCCATCCCATTTGTTGCAACATTTTAACCACAAATCAAATGTTGCGCTGGACAGACATGTAGTTGACTTCGTGGCCGGAGGGGCACTACTCATCATTCTGACGTCCTCATTTCTATTACAGTAAAACACTGCCGCTTCATCACTGTACCACAGCTCATGCTTTGTATTGCCTGTGCTCCTCAGAGGCACAGTGGAAGAGAAGGTGTACAGAGAGACAGAGGGCACTGCGGATCAGGAGGCATGTCATTGGGTGGCCCAGACACCCTTCCCCAGCTCTTTGTGGTGGACAGCCAGGCTCCATATGCTCACCTGCCCACTACCAGGCGCAGGAGGAAACCCAGCACCATCCAAACACTTCTGCTCCTTCTCGGGGTCCTCGCTTTGTCAGGAGTTTTGGTTGAGGGAGTCTTCATCTACTATCTGTACAGAAAAACCCAGGTTGGTATTGGTGTGTGTGTGTGTGTGTGTGTGTGTGTGTGTGTGTGTGTGTGTGTGTGTGTGTGTGTGTGTGTGTGTGTGTGTGTGTGTGTGTGTGTGTGTGTGTGTGTGTGTGTGTGCGTGTGTGGGGGAACTCTGGAGGTTGCGGGAGTTGCATGGGTTTAAAATGTGACGCAACTTGGAAACTGCTGACATTGAATTGAATTCCTCTTCTACAGAATTCCCCAAACCTGCTCTATGCGTCATACTATTTTACATTTACCTTATATAGCTTTTAAACATGTTTTACGGTTTTATATTAATTAATTTATCTATATTTATCTTTCTTTATTTTTTCTGACCTTTCCTTTCCTTTACTATATGGCAAGGGCAAGTGTATTGCTAGTGTAAGAAGAGTTACCGGTAATATTGTGATGTTGATGCCTGTACATTAATTGGCATTTAATGTATACACTTATTGTATGTTGCACGTCCCACAATGCTAGTACTTAGCAATGTGAAGCATCTTATCCTAACTATCTTTGTTTAATGGCGAATGGGTTAACCTAAAAATTGTTAGTGCTTGGCACTTGGTTCTATGAACATCCTTATTGTAATCTTTATTCTGACAGGTTGGTACCACCATGAGTCAAATTGGAGACAAAGGTACAGTCTAAGTCTATGGATGCTTTAACTAGTGTCTGTAGGATGACCTAGTAATTCATAAATCAGATATTTATTGATTATTGATTGATTATAAGATCTTGTTAACTTGTGATAACACAGATAACCTACCAATGGCCATGAGGGCGCATCCAAAGACTCAACAAAAGCCCTCTGCCCACCTCCTCGGTCAGAAGGAATACACACACACACACACACACACACACACGCACACGCACACGCACACATGCACACACACACACACACACACACACACACACACACACACACACACACACACATGCACATACAGAAGCACGCACACACACACATACAGAAGCACGCAAACACACACAAACCAACATACAACACACACACACACACACACACACTCACACAAATACACACACAACCACACACTCACACACTTACAGCACACACAAACGTTTGATGCACACTCACACACTCACACAAATTGTCTCTCTTTTTGTCTTAACATCAGGCTCCACCAGTCTTAAGGAAGGCATCATACATTGGAGTAATATTAATTCCACTGCCACCTTCACCTCCCAGATGGACTACAAAGATGGACACTTAATGGTCCCGAGGAGAGGATTCTATTACTTGTACACCAAAGTGTACCTGGATCTGTCAGAGGGATGCACATCCTTCCAGGTCATGAAGTTAATGAAGAACACAGTTGGATACCATAATCCAATAGAATTGTTGCGTTCTAATAGGTGAGCCTACCTCTTTCTAGAATGACTTCAATGCTGCTTTCTTGTCTGAGACACTTCCTGCTTGTTTGTTAGTTATCGAATCCTTTCCTGCAAAGTTGTAAACTACAAGGTAAAATGGTTTTCAGCTCTATGTATGTATAATATAATACAGAATGTAATATAGAGCGTTGTGATTCTTAAGTTACGTTTATCTGTGCATCAACAATTGTTCCGTAACAATAGGCCTTTCACTCACTGGTCAGAAGAACTTCATTTTCTACCCCAGAGACATGTAATATTAGATGATATTGGACAAAATGTCACAAAAAAAACCCCTGTTAAACTGTTTATAACATATTCCATGCAATGGTGACTCCATTTTTTTAATCTTTAGTTTATTATGGTATACAAATCACAATTACAGAAAAATACTTAAACATATTGAGGCCTCGCTCATATGAATGCTAAAAATACAAAATATGTATTTTCCTTCTAATAAATAGTTGACAGAGGTCAATGCTTTTTTATACACCATTTAATAGCTCGTTCCAACATGTTTTTAGTGTCGATTCAAGGAACAGAAAAATCCCCAAAAAATAAGAAGCTTAATCCCTTCCTTTCCAGTAAGAGTATTTACTTTCCAGTGCGTGTGTTTGTGTCTGTGATGCATTAATGTACGTGTGCATGTGTTTGTGGCTGCCTGCCAACTCTGATTTGGCAGGATGTGGGTCATGCAGGTATCCTGCTACATCATCTTCTGCTTCTTTCCCACCGATGGCAGGTTCAGCTGCCCTATTGATGGGAGATCCACCGATAAGGAAATCTTTCTGAGCGGTATCTTCAATCTGGTGCCTAAGGATGAGGTTTATGTAACTCTTGAGAATAAGGCCATGAAACTGTCCAAGAATGAGAATTATATGGGAGCCTTTATGTTATACGAATAATCTCTGACCTTTTGAACCATACATGAAAAAGATGCCCTGATTGTTCAGAGATGAGTAAGGGGAAATATGCTGATATAGAGGCAGGTACAGTCATCCAGTACCTTAAATTTCACCCAATACTGGCTGACAGGTCTATGATTACTGTGATAATTATTATTATGATGATGATTATTATTATTATTATTATTATTATTATTATTATTATTATTATTATTATTATTATTATTATTGTTATTATACTGGATATTTTGTGCTTGATAATATAGTCAAATGCTGCCTTTAAGTGTTCATATTGTTAAACATTTGCTGCTATGCAGGTTTAGGATCATGTTGTAGGATATGTTTTGTTGTATCTAAATTACTTGACGAAAGTATTCTAAATAAATAAAAAATAAATAATGTGACACAACCTTGAACTTGTATGTGCTATTATAAATACACTTTTTATTTATCACACACAAGGGAGAAGCATAAGGCAGTTAAATACACACTCATGCACGCGCACACCCGTAGTTGTTAATGTGCAACCCCCCTCAATTCACTTCCTCTACGGTAACTGAATATAGGAACGGAGCAGATTAGGATACACACCCTCAACCAGCTTTCAACAGGCATGTGTAGTCGGATGAACACAAATAACCCTAACAGTGTATTGCACTCACACACACACACACACACACACACACACACACACACACACACACACACACACACACACACACACACACACACACAGAATAAATACAAACTTTTCACACATTTTATTTTTGTAGCCCTTAATCACAGTTACAGTCAGTTAAACTAACAGTATGCCTAATGATGTAAGCAAATAGGCTATTCTTATAAACACAGCATAATCAGCTTTGTAAGCATCATTATTTTCTAGGATATTGAAATACTTCTTCGATCAGCATCAAAGGGCTATCTACCATATCGGTGTAACCAAGGGCGTAACTTTGGTTTGAGAAGTAGGGGGGACACAATAATCTGGGTGGTCTGGGAGTACTCCCCCAGATTTTTTCTTTTTAGATTTGAGTACCATTTCCTGCATTTCTACATACATTTAGGAACTACGGTAACCAATACAAAATCCGGTAAATAATTAAGTTGGTCATGCTAAATTCTGCCAGAATAAATATTCATTATCAAAATTAATCAAACTTTTAATATAAAGAACACACTGCCACCTGGGCATTGAAACAAATACATTTCCTGTGTTCATGTTCCAAATAAACACATAAGAGAGATGTATTTCCAAAATTTTGAATACGTTTTTCCAGGAGTCATGGCTTTAATAACAAAAAGCTTCCTTTTTTGTTTGGGGAAGATAAAAGTGTAAATGTCTGCTCCTGCCACAATGACGAAGAGAAGAAGAAAAATAGAGAGAGAGGGAGAGTGAGAGAGACAGACAAACAGAGAGAGACATTGGGGGAGAGACAGAGGCACACACACACACTCACACTCACACTCGCACTCACACTCACACACACACACACACACACACACACACACACACACACACACACACACACACACACACACACACACACACACACACACACACACACACAAACGGGGGGACACAAACGGGATTTTGAAAAGAGGAGGGGAGATGTTCCCCCCTGTCCCCAGTGGAAATTACCCCACGGGTGTAACGACACAGATAGGTCGGATAGTCTGGTAGCTAAACCACAATGATGATCGTAGCAAACAGGATGTGGTTCAAGCAGGAAACATTCACACCATTTATTTTCAGATTTCCAACCATTTCATTTACAGTTGGCCACATCACACGTCAACTGCATATTTGTACAGAACAAAGGTAGGCCAATTTCCATTCCAAATATGGAATACCGTACGTTGATACCTCAACGTATACCAGTTTGTCCATAGGACGTAACTTCTCTCAGAACAAAAGCAACACATTGCTTTAGATTGTCCCCTAAATAAATCAATATTAAATATTGTATCATAAACTTAGATGGATCATTAATGCACACACCCTCAGTCTAAGCTCAACAATGAATTAGTACAAATTAAAAACAGAAATATTAGGTCACAACCCAACAAACAATTGCAGTGCACTACACATCAACACTAATGTAGTGTTATCTAGATCCAAAAACATTTCTTATACGAAATAGCTTGATAAACACACGCAATGCCCGCATGCATATAGGAATACATACATTTTATAAATTACATCAATAAATAGCAAACTAATGAACAAACTATTGAACCAACATCAAGTGCAATAGGCCTACGATAGGCCTACTCTGTAGCATTATCTTTTTTTTTTCTTTTTATAAAACTTGGATTGATGGCCACTGTCCCGATACTTACAGCTTATTAGGGCCTTTCTTTCAGTGTTCTGGTTCAAATCGTCAGGAGGCTGTGACCTCTTGCACCGTTATTATACCACCAAAAAGTAAATCCTCAACTGGCCTTGACCGTCCTCCTTGAGTGGAGCACCCAGTCCACTGGTGGGTCAAGTGTCACTCAGTCCAATGGCGGTTCACTCAGTCCACTGGTGGGTCACCCTAACCCACTAGGTAGATCCCCTGTTCGGAAGCGTTCACGTCGATCGTCCATTTGTACAGCTGCTGCTGGGCAGTCATCTGAGTGAGCAACCGCATCTCTTTATCCATCCTGGTCACCTGCCAGCACTTCTGGTAGACGGGGGTCTTTTCCTTCCACTCAGGCAGCTCGAAGTTGCACGTTAGGCGGTCACCGATGCTCACGGTGAACCGACCGGCGTCGCAGTCGAGCGTTGAGCAGGTGAGCTTGAGCTGGATGTAGATGAAGTAGTGGCCGTCCCGCGTCGTCCTGATAGAGTGGTAGTCTTGGTTGAAGTCGAAGAGGCTTCCCACGGAGGTCCCCGCTCCGTGGCTTACAGCCGTCCACCGCATGGTGCCGTTCTTCAGGTCGGCTGTAATGCGGAAAGATCGGAAGATCGTGGTTAGTCATATTCAATTGTTACGTTAATTAATCAGTTAGTTGGAAGCCTTTATTGATCAACGAATTTAAACATGGGTAATTATAATTAAATAATCAAATGACAAAATTAATGACGTTAATGTATGCATACAATATTATTGTATGCATTCATATGGCATATGTGTATGAATAGTACATAAAAGGTAAATAAAAGATTATGTATTGGAAATAATTAACTTTCATCAAGAAAGACATAAAGCATCCAGTCCCGTGCGATAAGAAATATAGAGAGATGGAGCAAATGTGGAGACTTACGTGAGTCTGGTTTCAGGTAGGCAACGTCCTGTATCTGTTGTCAGGATAGAATAATAACAACACAGAATTAGAAAACGAGTTCATAATGTAAACAACATACGAGGGGAGAAGGGGGTCGAGTGTAATCGTGCATGTGGAATAAGAGAACCGACCTTGTCCCCGACATAAGACTGAGGGCTGGACGCTGTCTCAGCCTTCGTCCCAAAGAAGTGTCCCACCGTCAGCACCCCGACTGCCGCGAACAGCAACACAATGGAAACAACCAGAAACGCGTCCAGGCACCTCACACGTGAACTTCCACTCTTTTTGAGACTTTCGACATCCATGATCATTTTTTAGTTTTCTTTTTTCTTCTTTTACGTGCACGGCAAAATAGTCCAGTGAGCGTAGACCTCTACTCAGCCAGAAGAAACCCAAAGCCTGTGAGGATATCTTCAGCTGCACTTCAGATGATAGAATTGTTGTCTCCTCCGGACTGTAAGCTTCTGTTCTCGGTTAGCCAGGTGCAGCATGCTTACTTTTATGCGAGGACGGAGGAAAAAGGAGGAAGTCACGGGTTTCCCTCTCGTCGCCTCCGCTCCGCGCTCATGTGATGAGAGACGAGAGAAGGCTTTCCGTTACTCTCTCCCTGTAGTGGCGCAACCGTGAGGATGTAGAGCAGTGCGGTGGAAAACGAAAGCAGATATGTTGAGGATGGAATATGCATATATTAGTGCTGTCAAACGATTAAAATATCGCGAATAATTGCATTAATGTCATAGTTAACTCGCGATTAATCGCAATTATTTGTCTAAATATCCCTTGATTTCGTGTTGCTAGCCTTTTAGTGAGATCAGAGAGCGTTGAGAAGGACAGTAATAAAATATATTTGGTAAGATGGATATAAGAGAGACCCGCAGTGAATTCAACCCGGTCCACTTGACATCGGGTAGGTGCATGACAGTGGTAGGCCCTACCGTAAAACTTCAATAGCCCAGGGTTTTATTTGTTTCAATCAATGAACTTTCGAACAAAACTGATTGCTCAGCAAAGATGGGAAATAGCCTACTATAAATTTTATTATTTAAACCAGTATGAATATTCTGTACGTAGGCCTATACACATTACCAGGCTATCAATAACGCCTACACACACACACACACACACACACACACACACACACACACACACACACACACACACACACACACACACACACACACACACACACACACACACACACACACACACACACACACACACACACAAAAGGTGGCGGAGTGGTAATCGGGAGAATTCCCGGTGGGCCGTTAACGTTTCGGGGCTGTCGGGCTGATGACTGCGGAATAACACTATTGCAGGCTGCCTGAGCTGTGCGCCCGCAACCTCTCACTCACTTAACAGCCGCAAACTCACCAACTGTCAACGTCGTAACCAAGTCGATTTTGTCTAGAGGGGAGTAACTGAGCGGCCCCTCCCGAAGTGGTACAGCCCAGGTAGGCCTGGACCTGCGATTGGTCAGAAAGACGTAACACCTAATGACAACATTGAACTCTCGTGCAGGCTTGAACAGACTGAGGAGTTTTTCGGCCGCTCCGTATCCTTGCTTGCCCCAACAATTTTGTGCGGCGTGCTTGTTTTTTTGTTTCCGGTGTAGCTAGATCCGTATGGTGTTATAGTTTTCTAACGTGACCAGTTGTTGCTAGACGCAGCAGGTGCAAAAACTAAAACGTTTGCCAAGCCAAAAGAGCGTTAATCGCGCGATAAAAAGATGAACGCCGTTAAAATTGGTTTGCGTTAACGCCGTTAATAACGCATTAAACTCACAGCACTAATATATATATGTATATAGATAGACTTAGTCCTTTATATATGCTATAGGCCTACACACCAAATAACAAAATAAATATTAGGGAGGGCTAGTTGGGAGTTTTTCTTTTTGCATGCACCTTGATGTAAACTTTGTTTAAACTTTGTTTGCACCAAAACATTTATTTGTTGGTATTTTAAGGGGCTTTATACATCAATCAACTTCAAAGTTGTACAGCATCACATGATCGAATGAATAATCCCATTTGTATGCAACGGGCTACCCTGCGTTGGAGGGTATTGGTGAAAGAAGACCGGAAAGTGTACTATTTACAAATAAACCGAGAACAGTTAGCCTCTCTGGCTGGATTTTCTGTGGTCATGTGACGTGTTGGTCAAAGGGAACTGTTTTAGGGAAGTTAAAAGTTTCTCTCAGAGAACTAAATGACTACGCAATAGGTTGATCTCTGTCTCTCTCTCTTTATCACTCACTCTTTGTCTCTCAATCTCTCCCCCTGTCTCTCCCTCACACTCTCTCTGCT
>NC_044050.1:21186995-21201995 GCF_902167405.1 Gadus morhua | reverse complement strand
AGGATCAAGCACCAATGAGGAGGGGAGAGAACAGGAGGGCTCGGGAGAGGGGGCACGAGGCGAGGAGACAGAGAGGAGGAGGGGATTGGGGTCAATGGATCACAGTCATAGAAAAGTAACAAAACGTGAAGAGGGGGATAACCTTCTCGTGGTGATCGGCAGATAGAAGCAGGAAGGAGCCGTCAAACTCAATATCATCATCATCATCATCATCATCATCATCATCATCCTCATCAGCCAACGCCGACGTACCGCCTTGTCTTGACCTTTATACACAAGTCACTCATCAGGGATCGCCATTTTACTCGTTCCGAATTGTAGCGTGTCGTTTTTTTTTTCCTGTGTGTGTGCGCGTGCGTGCGTTTGAGTGTGTGTGCGCTTGTTGCGTGGTTTCAATGGCTCTCCCCGGCTGCCTCCTCTTCCTTCCTGCTGTCTATGCCCCCGATCACCACCGCCCTAGTCACAGGCTGGTCACCCGCTGCATCTGTCCGTCCTCCGCGTCGCAGCCGGCGTCCGCCAGGTAGCCCGGCTCCCCGTTGGCGGCCAGCGGCGGCGGCTGGTAGAAGGTCTGCAGGTGGTTGGGTCGCGGCCCCAGCGGCGGGCGGCCCATGCTGTAGGGCAGGTCCAGGGCGGGCCGCTGCGGCCGCTGCCCCGTGGGGCTCAGCTCCTCCGGGCCCTCGGGGCTGCTGTCGGGGTAGGACAGGGAGGGCGGGGTGGTGCGCGTGTAGAAGCGCGGCGGCGGCGGCGGAGAGCTGCCGCGGCTGTACACCTGCGGGGAGTGGCGGGAGTAGAGGCCGCCGCCGCCGGAGGAGGAGGAGGGCGGGCTGGGCTCGCGCGAGGCGAAGATGTTGGTGGGCGGCGAGCCGCGCGGGAAGACGCCGACGGGCGGGGAGCGGCGCTCGCCCGGGTACAGCGGCGAGGGGTTGGAGTCCCGGGCGTAGATGGGCGAGGAGTCCGGGTCCAGGTCCACGTCGGGGCTCAGCGGCAGGGTGTAGGTGTCCGAGGAGTCCTCCCGGTCGCCGTGGTAGCGGAAGGACCCCCGCTCGGCGCCGCGCTGCCACCCGTCCATGCCGCCGCCGCCGCCGCCGCCGCCGCCCCCGCTGCCGCCGCTGCCGCCGCTGGCGTCCTTGCCGTCAAACAGGAAGGACTCGTCCCGCTCCATGTCCACGCCGCCCCGCCACACCTCCAGCGCCCCGTCCTTGGGCTTGAACTCCTCGCTGTCCTGCTCCACCAGGCTCCTCCAGCCGTCACGCTCCTTCAGGAACAGGGGCTCCTCCGGCTCCCGCTCGGCCCCGCCCCTCCAGCGGTCCATGGCGAACTCGTTCTTCTGCGTGATGAAGGTCTCCTCCTTGTCCGACTCCTCCCCGCCGCCCCGCCACACCTCCAGCCGGCCGTCCCTCTTCTCCAGCAGCAGGGGGTCCTCCCTCCCCCGCTCAGCGCCGCTCCGCCACTCCTCCGTCCCGTCCGCGGCCGTCTTCTGGGACGGGTGGCCCTCGCCGGGCCCGCGCTCCCTCCAGTCCTCCGCCAGGGCGTCCCGCTTCAGGAGGAACATCTCGTCCTTCCCCTGGCCCGCCTGCCACTCGGCGATGGCCGCGTCCCGCTGCTGGTGCAGCAGGGGCTCCTCCAGCGCCTTGTACAGAGGCTCCGCCTCCTGCGGGGGAGGGGGCGGCGGCGGGGGCAGCGGCCTGTCCCGGTAGCGGTCCCGGTCCCTCTCCCGGTCCCTCTCCCGGTCCCTCTCGCGCTCCCTCTCCCCCGCCGCCCCGCCCGCCCCCTCGGCGCCGGCGGCGGCGGCGCGGTGCCGCGACAGCGTCCCCGGGGTGCGGCTGATGGTGGAGTAGGGCCGGGCCTGGATGTCCGGGGGCCGCGCCTGCTGCCTGTCCTGCAGCAGCCCGCGGCGGCCCAGGGTGCACTGCAGCTGCGCCCGGTCCCCGTCCTTCAGCTTCTCCTTGGGATCGGCGCTCCCGGGAGCGCCGTGCGCGGCGTGGGCCCAGCCCTCCTGCAGGCGCGCCTGCACGGCGGCCACGGGGTGGTGGAGGTCCTGGCCCCTCAGCCCGGGGCCCTGGTGCAGCTCGGGGTCCCCGGGCTGGGGCCGGCCGGAGGGCCAGCCGTCGGGGGGGCCCGGGCGGGCGTGGTGCGTGGGCATGGCGGCCGCCCAGCCCTCGTGGCCGTGCTGCTGCTGCTGCTGCTGTGAGTGGCGCGTGAGCGTGGCGCTGTGGGCGTGGCCGGCCCGCTCGTGGAGGGGGCGGGCCAGGCTGCCGTAGCGCTCGGGGGGCACGGGCATGGGCGCGGCCGGCCTCAGGTTGCTCTGCACCAGCTCCGAGATGATCATCTTCTCCAGCGCCGCCGCGTCCGACAGGTTCCGCCGCATCCCGCCGCCGCCGCCGCCGCCGCCCAACTCCGGGACGCCCCCGGAGTGGGGGGAGAGGAGAGCCCCGGGGGAGACGTCGTCCACCCCCAGCCCTCCGCCGCCCCCCTCGCCCCTCAGGAGGTCGGTGCTGCCCACCACCCCGGCGCGGGACCCCGGGGCGGAGGCCAGGCCGTGCAGGGTGAAGGTGTTGGGGGTGTAGCCGCCGTTGAGACACACGCTGTCCAGGCCGCAGGGCTCCTGGCCCGCAGACACGCCGCCCTCTGGGGGGGAAACGCAACACAGACGCATGGTGAGGGAACAGAGGGGTGGGACAGACACTGGCACCGGCAGCGGGCAGAGCTGGAGATGAGCGACTCTATGTATGTATGTATGTATGAGAGGATGGGGGTTTGAGTCTGGTTCTTGGAGGAGTTTGGGATTGATGATTAACCTGGGTGGAGTATTTAGGCGGTGCAAATACTTTGGGGCAAGGAATTGAATCCTTTGGTGAGTAATGAAACAACCACATGGAGATGCTGTGTGTCTTCATGATGTTTCTACGGAGGTGGAGTTAGAATGGCTAGTGGATAGGGAGCGAATAAAGTGTGCTCATACTCGGCTTGTTTCTGAAGGTTCCTACTGGTCCGTGTGACACGGAGGAACAGGAAGACGGGAAAAAGGGCACAAAGGAAAAAGACAAACAAACATTTCAGGTTGTAAAGGAAAAAACGTCTTCACTCGAATGTGGTTAGGGAAATTAAATTGTCCTACAACACACTCAAACATACTCTGTATATACACATCCATGCTCCAACACTTTGCACAACAGCAACATAATGTGAACGTGTGTGTGTGTGTATGTATGTGTGTGTGTGTGTGTGTGTGTGTGTGTGTGTGTGTGTGTGTGTGTGTGTGTGTGTGTGTGTGTGTGTGTGCGTATATGTTTGTGTGTGTGTGTGTGTGTGTGTGTGTGTGTGTGTGTGTGTGTGTGTGTGTGTGTGTGTGTGTGCGTGCGTAGTGACTCAGGGGTTATTTACTACCTAACTCAAAACCCGAGCAACCGAAGCGAAAACGCATATTGCACTTCCGACATGCCCTAGGCCCTAGGCCTGGGTGATCTTCCTAGAACCTTGTGAGCCGCCCGAGGTTGGGTCAGAAGGTTAGGTGTTTGACTGGATGCACACAGCGCTCTGCCCAGGCGTACCTGTGGAGGTGAAGGGCTGGCTGTAGCCCTGGGCTAGCAGAGTGTCGTAGGGGGACGCTCCAGGGTGCGTCTGCAGCACAGGGTTAGTCAGGAAGTGGTTCCCCAAGGCAGCTGAGGAGCAGAAAGAAGAAGGAGGTGGAGGAGGAAGAGGATGGTGGAGGAGGAGGTGGAGAAGGAGGAGGAGGTGGAGGAGGAAGAGGTGGAGGAGGAGGAGGAGGAGGAGGAGGAGGAGGAGGAGGAGGAGGAGGAGGAGGAGGAGGAGGAGGAAGAGGAAGAGGAGGAGAAGGAGGAGGAGGTGGAAGAGGTGGAGGAGGAGGAGGAGGAGGAGGAGGAGGTGGAGGTGGAGGTGGAGGTGGAAGAGGTGGAGGAAGAGGAGGAGGAGGAGGCGGAGTAGGAGGAGTAGGAGGAGGAGGCCGAGGAGGAGATGGAGGTGGAAGAGGGAAAACAGGAGTAGGAGTAGGTGGAGGAAAAATATGATTAGGGGGAGGAGCAGGAGGAGGAGGAGAATTAATAGAAAGAGGAGGTGGAGGTGGAGGAGGAAGAAGAAAAAAAGGAAGTGGAGCAGGGGGCGGAGGAGGTGGAGAAGAAGGAGAAAGAGGAAGATGACGAGGACGAAAAGGAGTCCAAGCACGTGGACGATGAGGTGGAGGAGGAGGAAGATAACAGGAGGAGGAAAAAGAGGAGGACGAGTGAGAACGATAAGCAGGCAGAAGAAAAAGATTAGTGAGGTCGAGGAAGAGGAGCAGAGGAGGAAGAGGAAGAGTATGAAGGGCATTTGTTCAATTTGAATGAGAAACAGGCGGTGGGTGTTTGAGTGGTGCTGGGTGCAGTACAGGTCATACCCTTACCTCTGTTGAGGGTGGGGGTGTTGTTGACGTCCGTGGCGATGAAGGAGGACTCGGTCTGTCGGCGCACCGTGTCGTTCCACATCCTCCGGATGCGGCTCTGTCACAACACACGAAGGCCATGCGTTAGAAATCCTAAATAACCAACGTTACAAACAATGTTAATGTTAATAAAAAAACAACCCATCCATGTCCGTGTGCTTCGGCAATGTGAATCTTTATCTCCCCTAATCCCATATCCGTAATTCTCATACAAGCTTGAAAATGATTATTAAACCTTTATTTATTCAGGGAAGGCCATTCGGAGCAGGCTCTCTATCAATGACACCCTGATTATAACAAATGTACAAATAAAAACAGAAATCAAAAGGCACGACAGATATAAACAGTCGGTCAAACAACCAGAACAACACTACAAGACATGAAGTAAATAAATACATTTAAATTAAAAAAATAAATATATATATATATATATATATAAAGAAAGAAGAAGAAAAGAAGGAAGAAGAAAATATAAAGTACATAAATAAATAAAACAATACAATGGGATAACAAAAAATAATAATAATAGTGAGCTGAACTGAACGGAGAGGGACATAGTGAGAGAGAGAGCTGTGGCCGGAGGGCCGGGGGGCCGGGTGGCCGGGGGGTCGGGGGCGCCCCTCTTACCTGTCTGTTGGCGGTGGCTCTGCGGGCCTGGCTGCTGCTGTAGCGGTTGTTGGAGCGCAGCGCCGCCCCCTTCACAGAGTCCGGGGAGCTGGAGGACGAGCCTCCGCAGCACTGGGACAGACGCAGGCAGCGGCCGTAGTCCTTCTGGCCCTGCACGCAGGAACACCGCCTCGTGTGATCATCCGGCCCGAGAAGCACCCCGTCCCACGGTGTGGGACGGGGTGCTTCTCGGGCCGGATGATCACACGAGGCGGCGGTGGCGAGGGGTCCCCCGACCAAGGCACCTCCACCCTAACCGCTCTGACCAGCTGGCCGTCGCCTTGCATGGCTGACTCGGCCGTCGGTGTACGGGTGAATGTGTGTGTGAATGGGTGAACGTCAGGCCGTATTGTAAAGCGATGTGTGTGCAGTCCATTTACCATTCACGGTCCAGCTCAACTAACCGCCTGTAGGGGGCTGGCGGTGGTGGGAGGCTGTTACACCGTCACGTTTCTTCCCTCGCATATTTCGCCCCTCGTCAATATAAGAATCCGAGATGAACGGAGAACAGGGTGATGCAGGACCCCGACGCGTCCCATAGGGGTTATGAATCACCCTGACGAAGATTACATTATGATTTTATTGCTACTGCAACCAAATAGCAAAATAGCATCCATGGCAACAGTTGGTTATTCAGAAATAACAGACTGCTCAGTGCCGTTAACAGACCAGTAAGAAAGGGTTAGTATTCAACAAAGGCGTGTCATAAGATATGATTACAGCCCGACTGATAAAGGATTTTTTAGGCCGATACCGATATAAATATTTGGTGACTTAAAAATCTGATATTACGATATATCGGCCGATATATATTTAAAAAAGAAATTCCAGAAACGCGCAACAAAACATAAACAGATTTCCCTAACATTAGTTAATTGTAGTTATTTATGAGTCCTCACTAAAATAATAAGGTAACGCAGTTTAAAAATAAACTTTATTTTATTGTCACACCAGAAAAGATTTATTAAAGTTCTGATAAATAAATTGTATAAAAATACAAACTTAAGATGACACCATCACACACAAAGACACACAAAGACACCACACCACAGACTAAACGGGCACACACGCACACACACACACGCACGCAGGCACGCACGCAGGCACGCAGGCAGGCAGGCAGGCACGCACGCACGCACACACACACACACACACACACACACACACACACACACACACACACACACAGACCAACCTTGCGGGCCAGGGTGCAGTGCAGTATGGTGATCAGCAGGCCTTGGGCGGTGTTGAGCGAGGAGAAGAGGTAGGCCAGGAGGAGGGAGGGAGCGGAGAGGAAGACCAGGCCTGCAGACCATGTCACGCACTGGAGGAAGAGGAGGGTGAGCGAGCCCACCGCCCACGCCCTGTAAGGAACACACAGTTCACACTGGTTGACAACACCTGTAGCTATGGAGCCATGTCCAAAGGGCGACTGCATCACACGGAGCGGGTTGGTTGTGTGTGTGTGTGTGTGTGTGTGTGTGTGTGTGTTTGGGAGGGGATGATGGGGATGACGTTCATACACACATTCACACACCGACAGCGGAGCCAACCACGCAGGGTGACGGTGATGATGACCATGATGCTGCCGTGATGATGATGATGACGACAACGACGATGACGGTATTGGTACTACTGACCTGAGGTTATCGTGTCGATTGGAGTCTGGCTTGAGGGCAGCAGAGCTGTGCATCTTGTGCAGGGTCATCACCAAGACAACCAGGTTGAGCTGTAGTCCAACGTTCAGAGGTCAGAGGTCAGAGGTCCGATGTGTGTGTGTCCATATCGATCACATTCCAATTAATATTGTAGGACACAAGTAACCACTTACCGTTATTATGAAAGCCACCGGTCCAAGGAAGCTCCATATGAAATAATTGTCTGTTCGAAGCCAGCACCTTTCAAAACAAGAACAGGTACACAGCACAGACATATACACACAAACACACGCACACACACAGATTTAGTAAAAACACAAAATACAGTAAACAATGGGTTCCGACCATGTAGGTCTTGTGCCCAATCAAGACAAGCACAGCTCACACACACACACACACACACACACACACACACACACACACACACACACACACACACACACACACACACACACACACACACACACACACACACACACACACACACACAGACACACACAGACACACACGTCCCACCACCTACGCAGTGCTGGAGCCGTATCCTCTGAAGTCTATGGCTGTGGAGACGGCCACCACCAGCACGGGGACAGAGTACCCCGACAGGTAGAAGTACTTCCTCCTGGAGTTCTGGCCCTCAAACACCTCCCTCTGCAGCAGGTACAGCTCCACCGCCTCCAGGCAGAGCCAGCAGAACACCGAGAGCAGGGAGAAGTGCAGCATGCCCGCCACGATGGAGCACGCCACCTGGAGAGGGTCAGGGGAGAGAGGAGGGGAGAGAGAGAGAGAGAGGGGGAGAGGGAGGGAGGGGGAAGGGGGGAGAGGAGGGGACAGGTGAGAGGGAGGGTGAGTGGGTGATAGGGGGAGAGGATAGGGGAAGAGTGAACGGAGGGAGAGAGGGAAGGGAAGGAGAGAGGGAGATGAGGGGAGAGGTGAAAGGGAGGGAGAGAGGGGGATAAGGGGAGAGGGGAGGGAGGGAGGGAGGGAGAGGGCGGGGGAGATGGGGGAGAAGAGAGGGACAGAAAGAGAGGTGGAGAGGGGATGAAGGGAGAAAGAGAGAGACAAGGGGAGATGGGAGGAGGCAGAGGGAGATATAGCAAGTGGGGAGAGGAAAGGGAGAGAGAGGTGGCGAGGGAGGCAGGAGATGGGGCAGAGAGGTGAGAGAGGAGGGTGGGAGAGCAAAAAGAGAGAGGTGGGGACGGGAAAAAAGAGGGTTGAATATAGAGAGGGAGTAAAGGTGGGAGGGACAGAGGGGGAGAAAAAGAAGGAGGCCGATCAATGAGGACTGAACTGACTGCAGTCCTGTTGTTCAGTCTGATCAATGCACTTAGCTGAGCTATAACTGCTCCGTTTAAAACACCTTTATCACAGAGGCGTGGCACTAGGGGCGAACAAAGGCGTATCTTATGACCTTAATCATGGCTCATAGCATACAGATCCATAATTAACTGAATGAGCTGCACCTGTTCTCATCCCGAGAAGTCCCACACCTCCGTGGCGAAGGCTTATCGAATAAGCACTGCAGATGCTGACCGAGACGCTTTATCAACACTTTATTTTTATTGTTATGTAAATATATGCTTTACATACATATATATATATATATTCTGTTTTATTGCAACTATTTTGTTCTTTGTTACTCTTTTTTTTTATCTGATACTGTTTTTTACTTTCTTTCTTTTTTTAATATATCATTGCATTGTTAAGGAGAACTTTAATACAATTGCATTGCCAGCTATGACTGCTTTGCCTGTTATGTTGTTCATTTGACAATAAACCAACTTGAAAAAAATGATATCAATGATAACGTCCCCGTCCCCGGCCCCAAACCACTGCGCCGTGTTCAGACGCGTGGGGGGCGGCACTCACTGTGAACTGCGTCTTGTTGGCGCCCACGAGGAAAAGCAGCTCGGTGATGAGGAGGTTGGCCCACAGGTTGCAGTGGATGTTGCTGTGGTCGCTGTGCCAGGGCGCCCCCTGACAGCACAGCGTGGTGAGGCAGCCGGCCAGGCACACCAGGGCCACCGAGATGCCCACCCACGAGACCCCGGACACCAGCAGCTCCTCTACCCCCACCCCGGACTGGGAGGGAGAACAGAACAGAGGCTTGACGGATGCTTTGGCTTTTAGTAGACATGCTATCTAGCGTTTTATCACGGAGCAGACACTTTCTTGACGATGTCTACGATGGGGCTCAAAGCTGGGACTTTTTTCAGCTCAGAGTCGAGACATCCTAGCCCACGAGACTGTCCCGGATCCGCCCCTGAGCTGAATACACAACGAGTTTCAATAAAAAGAAAAATGATGAATCACTTGTTTCGTTTCGTTTCGTTTTGCTGTGTTTGTATTTATGTTAATATTTCAGCAGCATTGCACCAATTCATCTGGTGGAAGGACAGAATTGAAGAAGTATAGAAACGTTGGTTTCTTTCTGTCATTTCAGAGAGTAGCATCAGCCCAGATACCAGTGGTCAAAGCGTCACAAAAGGGTCTATGTGTTGCGTCAGACACGCTCCGCCCTGCGTCACAAAAACTCCAGACATCCCGATACATTATGGAAACGAACCAGCCAGGTTGGTAACGTCTGCAGCGTCTGCATACGTGCATAGCACTAATGGTAGTGATCTAGAGGTTTTTGTTGGAGGAACTAACTTTAAGAAAACCTCCATGTCAGCAGCCCCTAAAAATAAAACAGGACTATTGCACTATTATCAAAAGGAACTTGCAGCACTGTAGCGAAAAAGAAGAGACACTCCAAGTTATGTAAAGGAAATTACCTCTAAATAGACCTGGTAGAAAGTAGTGTCTTCCATAAATCGTATCTCTCTGGCAAGCTAGTGTGCAGTTAATGTCGATTGTTCTTTAAATTGCTTGCATTAAAATATATGTGCCTTGTTAGTTTAGGTGTAGCGGAGTTAATGAGCAATAGGATGCTGTTTACACAAATATCATTTCACCACTACAAGGTGCCTTTAATATAGAGCTCCATGTGGCTTCTGTAGTTTTGTATTAGTTTTTCAAGAAAAGGCTTATTATTATAATCTCTGGTGTCTTAAGCTTTGGAGCATTAGATGCAGTGGCGAAACTACCGGGGTGGCAAGGGGTGGCAGCTGCCACCCCCGAAAAAATGCTTGCCACCCCACTTGCCACCCAGGTTGTTAGAAGTGTCTCCAATATACATTTATTGAATGGTATTATATTTTTTGCTACTGAAGCTGTTGATCTTATTGGTAACTTGTTTAAGTTTAAGAACTAAAATCTTTATGTCCCCGCTCCCCTGTAAAATGGTTGAGTCCATGAATCCTATTTGCTCTCTTCTCACCGTGCGCATCTGCCGCTTCATTCAAATGAAGACAGAAACGGTTTGAAAGCCAAAGAACTGGAGACAAGCCAACTGTACGCTTGCAGTGATGAAAAAAGGTACAGTACAGCTGAAACTTGAATCAAGAAAATGTGATGGGTGGTCGCATGTGTCTTAATCTGCATGCCTGTTGTGTTCGTGTGTGGACGAGTGCGTGCTCGCCATTGACACACTGATTGCGATTGACGGTGGGGTTTCGAGATCGGACAGATCCAAACGCACACACACACACACACACACACACACACACACACACACACACACACACACACACACACACACCCACACATACACACACACACACACACGCTTTCACAGTGCAAAGGCAGGAGGTGTTGCCCTTCTCTCAGGTAACAGACAACACAATTACTTTTCAAACGATCGACACCACATCAAGTCCAGCCGGCGCACAATGGGACCGCCCAAACACGCAACTCCACAGGCAGAGAATCCACAAGCCCTTTCCTCGTAGCTCTGAGTCTTATGAATATTAACAATGACAACCCATCACAACGAGGTGATGTAAATCAATCAAATATTAAATTGATTTAATATTAATCAAAGGGAGAGAAAATAAGTATTAAATTGGCTTTTCAGTGGCTGTTTCCCGATGTGCTCGCATGATGGGCGGATCATCCGAAGGGAACCACACTGAATCATTAAGTCTTTTGTGTAGAGATGGACGGGTAGATAGACGCAAGATTGACAGACAGACACACAGACAGACACACAAAACTTAAAATATAGACAAACAGAAAGATAGACACAATTTGTTAACTGTTTTCATTAGCGATTGGTATAAATAAATACATATAGACACCAGGCATGTGTGTTTCCAACAATAAAAAGACTTGACTTGACTTTGTGTGTGTGATTTGCCACCCTTGAATTTAACTTGCCACCCTTCTGCCACCCCATGTAAAATTTTCTAAAATCGCCACTGATTAGATGAATTTCTTTTGAAGGTTCTCGCCAGCCGTCCTTTATAAGGGGACACCGTACACACAGAAGACACGGTAGGCGCACACAAAACGATATAAGATGGTCCGTTCATTCTGTGAATTGGACAAAGAGAAATCTTAACGAAAAAAATGGTTGGAGCGAATATGCTCTGAAACGGGGCCGTACAAGGACTCACTTCAATCACACAAGCTGTACGACAGAACAGTTTAGTCTAACACCGTGCCCAAAACTGCCATACACTTCAATGAAATACAACCAAAAATGGTGAATAATTAATAATGTGCTAATCCGATTGGCCGTGACTCCCGGCCCGTGAAATGGAGGGTGAGGGAGAGGGCGAGGGGGGGGGGGGGGGGATGGAGCACCCACCGCAGGCTGCTGGTACGTCATGAGCACGGCGTAGCTGGAGAGGTGGTTGCAGGCGCAGGTGGTGTGTGTGTTGTTGGAGTGCAGAAGGCGGCAGCCCTGCGTGGACCACCTGCCGCTGCCCAAGGACCCCGAGGAGTTCCAGAAGGAGCAGTTAGGGCCGTAGTGGTTCTCCTGCTGTGAGGAGTGTTGGGTGGGGGGGGGGAGGGGGATGTCATTTACATAACGTACACAGATCCATACACTGTGTTGTGTATCCATACACATAGACAAACGTGCACGCAAGCTAGCGCTGGGCGATAAATCAAATTTTGATCGTGATTTCGATTTCAGTGTCAAACAACCAAAAAACGAATAATTGCGTTTTCGTTATTTTTTTCATTAAATGTTTTATAGAAAGTGCAGAACACGCACACACATGTGCACAAACACACTCACAGACACACACCACAGCATGCCACAGAGGTAGCAGTGCGCCCACCTGCAAGTGTCGCAGGGTGAAGATCACAGGCTCAGACAGGTACACTCTGTTGACGCCGCGGTGAACAGAGGCAGAGATCACGTGGGAGTTGACCGCCAGGCTACGCCCCCTGACCTCTGACCCCTGGCCCAGCCCCAGCCCCAGCCGCAGGGTGGAGTTCTTGGTGGTGAGGAAGGAGCCCAGGTTCTTGAAGAGCGACAGCACCAACTTCACCTGGCCTGGGAACGTGTGTGTGCAGACCAAACATCACTCAAAACCAGGAACCTTACGATTGGTGAGGGTGGTAGTGTGTGCGGATGAATGCTGGTCTTAGCAGCCTCACCTAGCCTGAGCCTGTTTAATAATGTCGGTCGCTATTGTGGTCTACCAGACAAAGGATGCAGGGTGGTATGTGTTGAAAGCTGGTTTATTGTAGAAGTTTGAAGACAATGATACTACGATGGGGTTAGGATTAGGGTTAGGGTTAGGGTTAGGATTAAGGTTCTACTTGTTGCCACGCAGGAGATCTTTCTCCCGGAGTGTGTGTGTTGATGACTGGTTTAACCCGTGCACATTGATATCTCAATGCACAACTGTGACAGCCTCACCCAGCCCCAGAGTCCAATCAGTCTGACTCAGGCCATCCACACACACACACTCCCACAATGATCCAATATGATGGTCATTTGGACATTTAGCCCAGCTACTCAGAAATATGACCGCTGTTCCACCCCAGTTGCCCAACCCATGGTACAAACCGATCTCTGTAAATGGATATGAAGTCACTCGCATTACGGGGACAGTAAGTTGATTGACAAAGCTTGGGATAGGCAATTTGGAGGCACCAGCTGGTGCCTCCAAATTGCCTATCTCAAGCTTTAACAATCACCTTACTGTCACTGTAAGACAGATTTTGAAAATATCGGATCAAATTATATCCCACCCCTCCATTCAAGCCGCCCTCCAAAGCCATTCCCGCAAAGAACATGACTTTCTACTTTCACCAATATGTCCGTCAAAAGGGCTTGTTATGGTCCCACGTTGACGCAACGCAAGGACCACGCAGACGCTTCGCCTCGACGCAAGGTTACAATTCCTGGGAGGCATCCGCAGCCGGGGCCCAACCGGGGCCCAGACGCCGTCAGGGGCCCGTGGAGGAAGAAAGAAAAAGGACCTAGGCGATCGCCTGGGGCGGCATATGTGTCGGGGGCGCCCTCTGGTGGCGCCCTTAATTAATTAATTAAATTATACGAAACAAGCAAAAATGAAACCACACATGTTCCCAAATTGAACGGACAAGGGAGGGGGCGGGGGATTCAGTGTTAGGGCGCACTGAAACCCTGACTGCAGTAAGCAGGACAACGCGACAAGCCCCCCCCGTCCCGAGCGCAATTTGCTTGTGCGTGTGGTTGTGTGTAGGGCGGGGGGGGGATGTTACGCTGGGTGGAATCATAATCAGCCCTTAAGCGTGTGGAAGACTCCGGTAGTGCGCATTGAGTGCATGCTGGTAGCCGGTTAGCTAGGTAGACAGGTAGGTACCGTGAACATTGGGATTGTGGTATCCTGACTCGTATTGTGGATTGTGCTGAGCCTCATTTTGGGGGAAGAGTCTGCTGAATGACTGTCAATGAAGGCTCAGCCGGGACGGGGATTTACAGACCGTTGTTGCTGTATTGCTGCAGGGCCAAGGCAGAGATCTGGAGAATGCTGTCGCTGTCGTAGGAATGAGGGAAGGTCAGGTCCTGTATCTCTGCTTCTGTATTCAACACATAAACTTCCAGATCTTCACACACACACACACACACACACACACACACACACACACACACACACACACACACACACACACACACACACACACACACACACACACACACACACACACACATGCACGGACACACACAATATATTAACTCAAATTCCAAAACACATCCCATTTCTGCCCCTTACCCCTTACCCTTACCCCTCCCCCTTGTTTTGAAGGGGTAAGGGGTAGAAATGGGATTTGGCCTTAAAAGCATGTAACAATAGGAGTAAAATATAGCTTAAGCACACACCGACATTGGGTGCTCTGTCGCTGAAGCGGCCTTCATACAGATTGTTAGCCAATAGGAAGGCTCCTTTCTCCACTGCATCCAATAGCAGGGAGGCAGAGCGAGACTGGTCAGCGTTGTTCATGTCTGCCCAGGAGATCAGCGCCTCGGGTCCCAGCAGGTTATCCACTGTCTGGACCACAGCCTGGGGGAGAGAGAGAGAGAGAGAGAGAGAGAGAGAGAGAGAGAGAGAGAGCGAGAGAAAGAGAGAGAGGGAGAGGGAGAGAGTAAGAGATAGAGAGAGCGAGATTAAGAGTGAGAGAGAGAGAGAGAGAGAGAGAGAGAGAGAGAGAGAGAGAGAGAGAGAGAGAGAGAGAGAGAGAGAGAGAGAGAGGGAGAGAAAGTGTAAAAGAGGGCAATCTATTTTTACTAATCATTTACTACCGTCCCATGGCTAATACTGTGACTACTGCTCAAAACACACAGGGACTATCCCAAAAAAATGAATGAGGAAAACATGTTTTTAATCTTCTTTGGGATTCAGACCATGGCATTAGCATTGAAAAAAGGATGAAGGAAGATGAGGGACTACGCGGACTACTCACACCGTGAACATTAAAGCAAAATGTGTTCACACATATTGCCGTGGCCAGTAGGACCCTCTCCTTTCCCTTCTGGGGAAAACCCTGCTCACCTGAACGTATGCTCGACACGTGCGCTCCCTCTTCTGCAGCTGGAGGAGAGACCAAACACAACGTTCAACAGCTTGGGTTAGCATTGTTAGCATTTGACATTTTGCTCATTCACACCCTGGAAAAGGTCAACGTAGTGGTGAGTAGCTCCGTGGGGAGGGGGGGCGTGTAAACCTTGTTGTAGTTGCGTGCGGCCGATTCCTTATTGGCCGGTCTCAGGGCCTGGAGCTGGGAGTCCAGGATGTCCAATAGCTGCTCGATCAGCTTGACGGACATGCTTACGTCGCCGGCGTAGACCCGCCCCCGCGTCAGGTTGACCAGCTCCCCGGCGATGTTTGCGGCGTTCTCTCCGCTTTTGATCTACCG
>NC_044050.1:21181995-21184495 GCF_902167405.1 Gadus morhua | reverse complement strand
CGGGGTGAAGTGCAGAGGGTATCTGAGGACGTAGTAGTTGTTCCACACGTACAGCTGGTTGTCCCGGGGGTTGTAGTCGATGGAGGAGATGTACTGGTAGGGGTTGGGGAAGGGGATCTGGACGGGCAGCTCCTGGCCGCGGCCGGTGTCGTAGGCGTAGACCACCATGTCCCCGCCCACCCGGCCCTCCGTCTGGCCCTCGTCGTCCTGGAAGACGGAGCGGACGGCGTACAGCACGCCGCACGCCATGAAGGCGTTGCTGGCGCCGCGCTTGTCGAAGCCCGTGGCCCAGGTGCCCTCGAAGCGCAGCGTGTAGGGGTTCACCTGGGGGGCGCAGGGGGGGTCACAGGGGGGGTCACACACTCCCTTAACCCCGCCTCCAGACCTCCTCCTCCTCCTCCCGACCCCAGGCTTCCTTCACTCCCCCCTAGGCTCCTCCCCTCGTCTTCCACCTGGCTGAGAGACATGTCTCTTACCCTGGTCTCCTCCCCCCCCGGGCCCTCCCATTGTCCCCTCCCTTAGTCTCCTCTCCTAGGCCCCTCTCCTATGTTAGTGTCCTCCCTAGTCTATTACCCTTGTATCCTCTCCACTTGTCTCCTCCCTTAATCGTCCCCCCCCTAGTCTCCTCCCCTAATCTCATCCCCTAGTCTCCTCCCTTAGTCTCCTCCCTCCCCCTAGTATCCTCCCCTAGTCTTCTCACCTATTCTCATCCCCTACTCTCCTCTCCTACTCTCCTCCCCTTGTCTCCCCCCCACTAATCCCCCCCCAAACTAGTATCCTCCCCTAGTCTCCTCCCCTCCTCTCCTCCCCTAATCTCCTCCCCTCCTCTCCTCCCCTGGTCTCCTTGTCTCCTCTCCTCCTACCTGGCTGACCACGATGCGCCCGTTGTTGGCCTCGGTGGAGTAGATGACCCACAGGCCGTTCTCGTCCACCGCCAGGTCGATGTCCGACTTGCCGCCCCAGCGGTACGGCGAGGTGTCGTGGTAGTTGGCGTTCACCACCACTGCCTCGCCACTCTTGATGCGCGTGCGCAGGTCGTACTTGACCAGGTTGCGCGTGCGCTCCTTGTTGTAAAAGACGGCGCCGTCGTAGACCACGAAGCCCGTTCCGTCCACGCGGCTGGGCAGCCTGGTGGCGGACATGACATTATGTTGAGGCCCACAGCATATACATATACATCAGGGTATAGGCCCACAGCGTATAGATACATTAAGGTTTAGTCCTGTAGCACACACACATTCAGATTCAGATTCAGATTACTTCATTGGTCCCCGAGGGGCAATTGGGTTTTACAGCCTGCATACATTATGTTGAGGCCCACAGCATAAACATATACATTAAGGGTTAGTCCCACAGTACGCACATATTCATAAAGGTTAAGTCAAGTTGCACACACACACACGTTCAGGTTTAGTCCTGTAGCACAAACACAAACATTAAAGAGCCCATGCCATTAAAATCCCATTTTTCCTATTGTTTGTTAAATAACATAGGTCTGAATAAGTTTGTGAGCTGTGGTAAGTTTGAAATCTATGCAGTTTGTCTGCTGAATGCAATAGGCAATGAAAGGAAAAAGGCAGAAGAAATGAGCCGATCTGGATAAGGTGACACTGTGACGTAGCGTTGTCAAATTATTATTCATGGCCCTGCCCACTTGGTTGGTTCGTAACCACCCACAAGAATTCTGAAGGAGTCGTGATTGAGCTAGTGCTAAATGCTAATACGTGTACGGTAGTTGCTTAGTTCGTAGTAACAGGCTAGTTACAGAATTTTGAATGCAATGGCAGAACGACATCGAACTACATGAACTGCGACATGCTGCCTGCCGCAGGTTGCCGCGAGGCACCACCGCCGCGAAGCACCACCGCCCGGCAGCGGGCAGCCGGGCGGTGGTGCCTCGCGCCGGCAGCAGGCAGCAGGCAGCGCAGGGTTCTGTCTACTACAGATTGATGTGGAAGTGGAAGAACCAGAGACGTCGGAGAACCCGACGAAGTCCTTTGTGATTCATTATATCGTCTGGACGTGCACACAGCTTTTGGCCGTGATAATATGTATTATTTGATATAGATATCTATGTATTATATGATATTATTTAGATATAGAGCTCCAGGACTGTAACGCAAGTGTCGTACACTTCCTTGTTATTTGGATAACCGTTCTGCTGTTGGTGTGATGGCGCATAACACGTCGGACTCTCATCTATGGTATTTCGACAACTAGACCCGTAGTGGGGGTTATCTCAGCCATGGTTGAGAATGAATTGGGGGAAAGGAACTTTGGCTTTGACTCCCTGAAGTCATGAACCACGACATGGAGGAGAAAGGGATTGTTGACCGCGGTCGTCTCCCGCCGGAGCCTCGCTGCCGATGGACCACTGCCTCGGCTTCAGGATGCGGTGATTAGCGCTGACCGCTGCCGAGGCGGCGGGAAGCAGGGCTCAAGCGGGATACATTCGCGGCCAACAATCCCTTTCTCCTCCATGTCGTGGTTCATGTAGCCT
>NC_044050.1:21171995-21174495 GCF_902167405.1 Gadus morhua | reverse complement strand
CGTGAGCGTGCGCACAGTGCACGTGAACGTGCGTAGAGTGCACGTGCGCAAACACCTCGCCTCCGTACCTGTGCAACCCGCTCGTCTGAAAGCACAACCGCTAATCCCGGAAGAACCCGTCGTCCAACGCACAACGCGTGAAGGACATCGCACTCTGCACATCCCTATCTGATGATCAACCCATCCTCGCGCACCTCTGAGCCATGATCTTCAGCGCGTCGGGGAGGTAGCACTGGGTGTTCTCCATCTGGAAGGGGTCGGCGTCGCAGATCTTGTCGTCCGTGCGGCCGTAGTTGGCCGTCTCCACCATGACCACGTCGCTCCCGGGGCAGCGCAGCTCGATGGGGTAGCCCTCACACGCCAGCTCCCTGCGCAGCAAGCCAAAGGGCATGGCCGCCCGGGACATGGCTGGGGGTGGACGGTTGGGAGGGGGGAGGAGTTTAGCATGAGGTTGGTTATAGATAGAGAGATAGAGAGCCATAGATATATATATATATAGATTAGGGCTGGGCGATCAATCGAATTTTGATCTCAATTTCAGCGTCAAACGATCACAAAACTAACATCATCGAGTTTTCTATTTTCTTTATCTTTTTCTTTTTTTATGATTTATAGAAAGTGCAGAAAAACAGCTGGATACATATCTGTACATTATAATAATCAAAATAATCGTTTGAATAATCGTGATATCAATATTGACCAAAATAATCGTGATTAGGATTTTTTCCATAATTGAGCAGCCCTTATATAGATAGAGAGACATATACATATATAGATAGAGAGAAACAGACATATATACATAGAGAGAGCGAGAGAGAGAGAGAGAGAGAGAGAGAGAGAGAGAGCGAGAGAGAGAGAGAGAGAGAGAGAGAGTGAGAGAGAGAGAGAGAGAGAGAGAGAGAGAGAGAGAGAGAGAGAGAGAGAGAGAGAGAGAACATATATGTAGATAGAGAGGGTGATAGAGAAAAAAGATCAAAAGATATATAGTTAGATAGAAAGATATATATATATATATATATATATATATACATATATATATAGAGAGAAAGAGATAGATAGATAGAGAGATAGACCGATCAAGCTGTGACAGTGGGTTGGATGCTGTCCATGGTGCTGAATGGGAGGCAGTACTGTGAGTTGAGCTGGACATGAACCAGCTCAGCTATTACAAATATAGCACAAATAAATATGACCACAGAGTGTGAAAAAAAATACATACAGCACACGCAGGATTAATGACCAGCTTTTTTGCCCGTCCCCCATTGGGCCTGAATTTGTTTCCATGACGACGAGTCACTCCCTGTCTCTGAAGACACGGTGGTTAGAAAAACATCCGCAGGACATGGAAGGAAGTGCATCTCACCTTGGCTGGAGGGAGCCACATGGGCTAGGGTGAGCACACACACCCCCAGGAACCACACACACATGGCCATGCCGGGTAGGTTGTAGCACGACGTCTCGGTACCAGGTCAGCTGAGCCTGAGGAAGAGGAGGAGGTGCTGTCAAGGCCCGTGGTACACACACAGAGCACACAGGGGCACGATGAAGATGACAGCCTGCGCATGGCTTCAAAGTGGCTTTTCCAATGCTACGATAAGACTTAAAGCAAGAGATGGAGGGAGTCTGATCCCCCCCCCCCCCCCCCCCCCCCCCCCAGTGCCTGCCACTATAGAATACACTTGAATGTGCATGCTTGTTGAGCGTAAGATGTTTCCCCGTGAATGTCAGATCGATGGTAAAGATACACCGGGCACTCCCAGGAGGGCTCTATCTCCCCTCCTGGTGTTGGAGACGCCGGTGTACAGGAACATAAAGGGCCAAGAGAGTTAGTCAAGGACAGCTGGAAGGTTGAATAAGAAACAGGTGCAAACACAGAACAGGCAGGAGCGGAGAGAGGAAAAGGCTCAGTGTAATGAAGAGCCGAAGCGGAGGAGGGGAGAGAGAAACAATTAGAGAGATAGATTTAGAGCAAGAGAAAGAGAGAGAGAGAGAGAGAGAGAGAGAGAGAGAGAAAATTAGCAATAATAGGGCAACCAGCACAGCAAAAGTCACTCCATCTGTTGTTACCATGGTGACAGTGCACTGCTGCCAGAGAGCAAACGAGAAAGAAGATAGAAAAGGGAGGAAAAAAGTGGATGTGTTTGTACGTGTGTTCATGAATATGAATGTGTGTGTGTGTGTGTGTGTGTGTTTTGGGTGTGTGTGTGTGTGGGGGGGGGGGGGGGCGGAGGATGGGGATAGTATGCGAGTGCGTGTCTGCTATAGGTACATTAGCTAGGAGCAAGTTTGATCACTGAACCATAAAACAGTCTCAAGCTTCCTTTTAAATACATTTCCAACATACATGGGAATGATGCTCTACCACAGAGACCTACGTAGACCCAGACACACACACAACCCGGCCTAAACACACACACTACACAATCTAAAAATGACATTGATGTTAAAAATTTACACAGATTTTCAAATCATAAAGTCGCTTTGTCTTATCCATACAATC
>NC_044050.1:21134495-21166995 GCF_902167405.1 Gadus morhua | reverse complement strand
CACAATCTCAAACAGACTTACAGTAAACAGTGAAAGGCCATTAAGATAAAGAGGCAGTGTTGGGTTGCTCGAAATGTGTATTTCTATAATCTGATGTATTGCACCACGCCTGGTATTGGACTATACTCTCCTGTACTCCAAAAAGGCCCAATAAAGTATAATAGCCTATAGTATAGTATATTTCAGCAATCTGGCAGCAGCAATGACATCAAAGCCACCGTCACAAAGAAGAGATCTGAAAGTGTCTCATTTGTTTACAGGAGAAGCTCAGGTCAGTCAAAAGCAAACGATCGCTGCATCTGCATGACATGGATTAAAAAAAGGTAATTCCAGAAAACAAGAACTTGTCAAGATGAAAGAAAACCAGATATGTGTTCTCTAAATTTGCATCATTGACCTGGTCCACCTCTACAATTCAAAACTGTTCAATTCTACAGTAATAATAGTAAGACGGTTGGGTTGGGTGTGTCTGTTTTGTGTATTTGTTCTAATCTACTTATCATCCAACCAAAATTGGTTTGCCAATAGTATAATCTTATATTGAAAGATTCAAGCATCTCAGACACATACACACACACACATACATACACAAACATACACACTCAGGTAAAGAAGCTCCAACAATGTGAAAGTAATGCAAGTCTGGAGCCATATGTCAGTTGAAATTATGATCTGATTTGGTAAGGTAGGTACACAAACACACAAATACACAAACACACACATGCACACACACAGATACGCCATACATGCAGACACACAGACACACGCACGCACACAAAAATATAAAGTCAAAGCCACAGTGTTGTGTGGTGAAATGTGCAGTGTAACCCACTCTTTCTGCACAACGAAATTCTTAAGACAAGAATCTGGTCTCGTTGATCATCTGAAGAACTCACACTCAAGGGCAACAATGGATCACAAACCTGCCTGATGAGCATGAATCACAGCCAATAAGCCTCCATCACCCTCTCTCTCTCTCCCTCTCCCTCTCCCTCTCCCTCTCTCTCTCTCTCTCTCTCTCTCTCTCTCTCTCTCTCTCTCTCTCTCTCTCTCTCTCTCTCTCTCTCTCTCTCTCTCTCTCTCTCTCTCTCTCTCTCTCTCTCATTATCTCCAGGATGTCATCACTCCTGTCTATTCCCCTCCAGACGGCTTCTCTTCTTCGGTGGTGCTCTCACGTCCATGGCCTCCTCAACTGACCCAGTCATCCCTTCCTCTCTGAAATATTGATGATCATCCTCCCATCCTGTCCATCTATCTATCTATATGTATATGTATGCAGCTATGTATATTTCTCTGTCTATCTATAGATATATCCATCCATCCATCCATCTAGCTATGTCAGATATCCATCTAACAATCTACCGAATTATATACATATATATCTGTATTTATATCTATCTATCTATCTATCTATCTATCTATCTATCTATCTATCTATCTATCTATCTATCTATCTATCTATCTATCTATCTATCTATCTATCTATCTATCTATCCGTCAGTCCATCCATCCACACATCTATTCATCTGTATTATAGGATTATGCGTATGAGATTTGAATTATATTTGAATTAACAATGAACACGTGTCTAGTCTCCTTTGTTTGTGCGCGTGTGTGTGTGTGTGTGTGTGTGTGTGTGTGTGTGTGTGTGTGTGTGTGTGTGTGTGTGTGTGTGTGTGTGTTTGTGTGTGCGTGTGTGTGTGTGCGATTGTGCGTGTGTTCTTGTGCGTGTGTGGTATGTGCTTGTGCGTGCTCTGAAAAGGACAACCTGAGTCACATCTCCCTCCACTTGATGGAGGCCTATAAAACGGGCCCATATACACTCCGATACATCTGGCAGGACGCTAAAGACATGACGCCGTGTGATTGACAGCACGCACGGCGGCACACATCACAGGAGACAAGCTCTCCACTGCTGATCCACGACACGACCAGGAAGCGTAACGGTTCCAATAAGCTACCGTGTTATTTATCGTGTGCCGAGCTGTGTGCGCGTGCGCGTGTACGTGCGCTTGCGTAAAACCTGCGTGTCGCATGCGAGAGTGTGTGAGAGGGCAAGAAAGGAGAGGAAATGAAAGAAAAAGGCGAGAGAAAACAGAAGAAGGAATAAGCTGTAAGGAACAAGGAGGGAGAGGGAGGGGGTGGCGGTCGCATTGGCTACATCAATATCTTACCGTCAGTCCTCTGGTTTCCCTCCTCCTCCTCCTCCTCCTCCTCCACCTCCTCCTCCTCCTCCTCCTCGCCGCTCACTGCGTCTCCCGCATCCCGTGTCTGTATGTCCGCGCCCTCCCGCTGCCTCTATAGTTTCCCCAACCGCTCACCCACCTCTCTCCCCGGCCGCACCGCCTCGTTCTCGAGGCGTGAAATCAACGAGTCAACGGAGGGGAGGATGCGACTGGTGCTCGGGCAACACTAACTACGTCAAGTCTGTCAATAGATTCAGTCATAGGCATTCAACAACTGGGCGTCCTTCCCCCTAACGACACGCGACACACTCGACATGTAACATCCTCTCCTCCCGCTGTCCTCTCCGGGCTCGATGGCTTCCCCCGGTGGTGCTGTAGCGCCGTGCGTCACGTCAGAACCATCACTCCCATGGGTTTCGTGCCCATGGAAGATGCGGGGAATATACAGGCCTATAGTTTCCGATAGATTGAGTGAGGGCAAAGAAAATTACGCTCGCGGGATGTGAAATATTTTAGCAGACATAGCCTACCTCATATCTGATTCGGCCCCCGTGGTTGTTTTTCGTTAACCGAATTAAGCCCGTTTAGTATTCGTCATTGTGTTCCGTGTCGTTCAATTACATCCCTTAATGGAAGAAAAAAGAACGTCGACGAAGATTCGACGTTGACAATTCGTGACAAATTGAGGCGATGTCCTCGAGGTGGTCCTTGCGATGCGATAGCACTAGCGTAGGCAGGAGTCATTTGAGGAAATGGTCAAAATTAAAACGCATCTGGGCGACCGACTGAGCAAGAGGTTTCCCGCTCATGGCCTCGCCTAGTATCCGTCGTTCTGTCTCTTCTATTTGCGCTATCTCTTTCCGTGGGTTCGCTTGTTGCGCGTGCCGCGCTCGGGAACGCGCAATATGTGTGTTTCTGTACTGATGTGTGTGCGCGCGTGTGCACTAGTTCCTATCGAGTGTTCTTGAGAGAGGAGAGAGGGAGAGAGGCGCGTAGAGAGGGGAGGGGGGAGGCGGGAGGGGGAGGGGGTGGGGGGAAAGGAGAGAGGGAGCGAGAGAGCGAGAGCGGGAGATAGGCTAAGATCATATAGAAAAAGGAGGCAGGATTGCATAATTTTGTTTTTAAATATTGAATCGTATCACATCCTTCAATGGTTTGTAATGAGAAATGGAAAGAGCCGAATTGATGCTTTTGCAGGCCAGCCTCTTTTAAACGCCATCAACAGTTTTAAGCATTTAAATTGTCTACTATCAACAGCTTGGATGAAGCCAGAGTCACCTAGAGTGTCTGTTTTATAAGTAAGAACATGGCTATTAGGCCTGTATTCAACATCTACTGCAACATCACTCATACTCATTAGTCCAGTATTGTGGCCAACGATACCAGCGCCTCTCCCCTAGTCTCATTCGTTCATGTTAAATTGATCAAGCTTTACTCAAGAAACCAAAGGTCATTGCATTCCTGGCAATATTTGCCATAAGAAAAACAACCATGATTGCTATATCATGGAGGTCTGTCTATATGTGAATTCTACTGGAGCCAGAGAGCTTAGAAGACTATGACTATGCAGCACACTCCCAGTATTCTTGTCGTTCACAAGGCACTATGTCTATAATCATCCTAATGATCGAAAGGATGACCCTGAATCAGCAGCACAAAGGCCTCCTCAACCTGTTGTGAGCACCATTAATGATTGTTTGAACACGGTTGTTATTATATTTGTACGGATGGAATCCTAATGTGATTTTTTTGGTGGATTGTCTTTGTCCAAATTCACAGCGCATTGTTCCTGCCTTATTAGCAGGTGGGAGGGGAGCTCCATATTCATAAGCTAGCACACTGTTTGAGAAACAACAGGCAAAAGGCGATTGCAGATTTAGTAGCAAATCTTAATTTTAGAAGTCATATTTTCGCAGTTTTAATGAAAGTATTAGTGTGGCCTTGTGTAAACAGTGAAACTCAAGGATATATGTTTCATCCACTGTACACACTTGCCAAAATATCATGGCCATGTTCCATTGTTACTGAGCATTGCAGCAGTTGGCAGTGTTTAGGAACTTAAAAGGCAGTCCATTACTGCACATTTAATAATTTATTATGCCTGATATCCCCTTTTGGCAGATTCAGTAAGAATTCACAAGCCTAAATTAACTTTAATTTATTAATGAATTAAACATAATTTAAACAGGACAACTTTATGGGGAATCATAATAATCAGTTCAAAGGGTCTTTCCAGAAGCACTCCTTTGATACATTGCCTTTGGATACAGCATTTATAACCCCCTTGAGGAGCAGCTTCTCTTTCCGTCAACCTCATGGTGTCCCCTCTCCTTCACCCTCGTCTTCATGCTGCAGTCCTTTCTTTCCCTAAACCCCTCACCGTCTTCATCACCTCCACTCCAGCCCTCCCCTACGTCTCCTTCATCGCCCTCCACCTTGTACTTGAGTCACGGGCTCACTGAAGCCTCTCATGGATTTTTTCGTCAAAGTCCTCGTTCATCAGGAGGTTCCCGTCGCTCAGCGCGGCGGCCCCCCCTGCCAGTTGCGGTAGCACTGCGGGGCCCGGGCTGCAGATCTCTTCCACTGCATTCGGGGAGAGGGCTTGAGCCGTCTGGCCGCAGCAGCAAACACAAACGTGGGCTTCTCTTCTACATCAAACACGGCCTCCAGCTCCCTACAGGGGAATGGAAAAGGCATAGAGAATGCTAACACATCCGAAGGCATATTCTTAACCTTGGCTTTGCGTATCCCCTAGGGTTTGTTTTAGTTATTAGTAAATGTGATAATTTTTCCGATCCGCCTCTAGCGAGTCCTCTCAATGATGGACCAATTGCAGGAATAAAGTTCTTCCAACTGAAGTTTATGGAGGTACACAGCTCTAAATTGTCATGCAGTGATGCAAATAGATAGTTATGCATAAAGCTTGTTATGCAGATAGTTATCTAGTAGGTGGTTGTGCAGTTAGCTAGTGACAGTGAGTAATGCAAACAGCTAGTCGTGCAGGTAGCTAGTTATGAAGCACAGTGATGCAGATATGAGGTAGCTATTTATGCAGTCTGCTTGTTATGAATTGGCTGTTGTACATATGGCTAATTATGAAGGAAAAAGTTATGAAGTAGCTAGTTATGCAGTCAACTTCTTGTGCAGACAGTTACTGTATGTAGACAGCTAGTGGTGCAGAATTCTTGTTGTGCAGATAGCTAGTGGTTCAGATTGAAGTTGTGCACAATGCTTGTTTTGCAGATAGCTAGTGGTTCAGATTTAAGTTGTGCGGAAGCTATTTGTGCAGACAGCTAGTTATGCAGATAGCTAGTTGTGCAGACAGCTAGTTATCTGGAAAGCTGTTTATGCATAAAACTAGTAATGCAGATAGTTATGTAGCAGGTAGTCAGTTAGCTAATTATGCAGACAGCAAGTTATGCAAACAGATAGCCGTGCAAACAGCTAGTAATGGGGGTAGCTAGTTATGCAGTCAACTAGTAGAAACAACTAGATGCAGATAAATAGCTATACAGTAGCTAGTTATGCAGTCAACTAATTGTGCATGCAGTTATGCAGACAGCTTGTTGTACAGACAGCTAGTTGTGCAGATAGGTAGTTGTAAAGACAGCTAGTTGTGCAGACAGCTAGTTGTGCAGACAGCTAATTGTGCAGATAGCTAATTATGTAGACAGTTGTGCAGATAGTTAATTGTGCAGACAGCTGGTTGTGCAGAAAGCTGGTTGTGCAGAGAGCTAGTTGTGCAGACAGCTAATTGTGTTGATAGATAGTTGTGTAGACAGCTAGTTGTGCAGACATTGTGCAGACAGCTAGTTGCGCAAACAGCTAGTCGTGCCAAACAGGGACTTGATATGTCCTGTAGGGGGCCTCGTAGGCTAGGTACAGACATTTATTTGGCAGCACTTTAAGAAAGCTTTGCTGCTGTTCTTCCGACTGGTTCGAAAATACAAATCGAGTGTGTGTTTGTTTGTATGTATGTTTGTGTTTGTGTGTGTGTGTGTGTGTGTGTGTGTGTGTGTGTGTGTGTGTGTGTGTGTGTGTGTGTGTGTGTGTGTGTGTGTGTGTGTGTGTGTGTGTGTGTGTGTGTGTGTGTGTGTGTGCACGTGGATGTGTTTGTTTCTTTTTTACCTGATGTTGAAAAGAAGTATACTGGGCAGAGCGCCCTGCACAGAATTCTTCTGTCAGATGTTTCTGAAATATTTAAGTAACAGAACACTGGTGGTTTTCACCTGCAGCAGATGCAGAGAATAGCATACGTATGTGGTTCTGTAGGAGCAGGACAATCTCCCTTTCTGTGTCCAGTTTATCCTGGTCCCTTTTCACTAGAATGAGAACCATGGAACACGTCCACCATGTCTGAGGGGCTTGAGTTTGGGGGTTTAATTTACAAAAAGTAATGGGGAATGTTTGTAGTGTACACATACCAACCACTTCTTGCACATGAGGCTGATGAAGAAATGGAATGAAATAACATGTCATTTTTCTACATTGGAATTATATAATCTCTTTTTTCAGCAAGATAATTCACAAAGAAAATATTCTCACCTTTAGGATGCAGTCAATCGTTCACTTCCCTTGCCTTGGCGCCTCTCGTGTCTCTGCCCAAGCTGTCAGCTATAATCGCTTTATCTGTAAGCACGTCTCCTCGCCTTCATGGTGCCTGTCACTACACACTGCCTCCCGGAGGATTAAGGAGGTGTGTGTGTGTGTGTGTGTGTGTGTGTGTGTGTGTGTGTGTGTGTGTGTGTGTGTGTGTGTGTGTGTGTGTGTGTGTGTGTGTGTGTGTGTGTGTGTGGGTGTGTGCATGCACGTGTGCGTGTGTGTGCTTGGGTGAGTACAGTTGTAATCAGTGATCATAATCATTGCTTGATGCACAACCAAGCAAATGGCAGCAGCATTGTCAGAAACACTTTCTCATGAGTGCCTTTATATGGGTATGACTTGGTATTTTACTAATAATAAACACAGATAAAGTTCACTATATATTTAGTTTAATCTTTTTGGTTTGTTTATTTGGTTCAAGTCAAGTGTATTCATGCTTGACCCCTGGGGCTATAGGGCTGTGCCATTATCTATTATAATCTATCTATTTCTGGGTTTGAGTTTTGGGTCAAACGACCTCCAACCAAAAATAATCGAGTAGAAACGTTTTTTTAAAGAAACGCTGAACAGCTGGATATTTGTTAATTATTTTCTACTTGAACATTTTGTGTATTTTTTTAAGGGGAGTTCTCAGTTACAAAGTGTTTTTTGGAGAGAAATGCTGAATAAATTCATCATGTTTTCAAACTCAAAAATAATCGTGATTTCAATATTAACCATAGCAGCCCTACCTAGGGCAGTGTAAAAAAAAAAGGTGTCCACTGTCCGTGCTCTAGACCTCGCTCCTCATTGGTTCGTCGTGTTCTCCCACCTCTGGCCCTCGTTGCCAAGCAGCACGTTCCTCCTAGTCCTCCTCCTCTTCATACTTTCCCTTCCCCCAAAAGTCCCACCACTTCTTTCTCCTCTTGTCGTCCTCCGTCTTGTACTTGAGCCTTCGGACGGGGTCGGTGGCGCTGCGCAGGTTGAGGTCGTCGTACTCCTCGTTGAGCATGAAGCTCCGCTCCACAAGCTCCGCCCCCTCCTGCCAGTTCCGGAAGCAGTCGGCTGCGCCCAGGCGGCAGATGTCGTCCACGGCGTTTGCGGAGAGGACGGATCCGTCGGGCCGGAGGACCACCACCGTCGGAACGTTGATCACCTCAAACTTCGCCTGCAGCTCCCTGTGCCATGCGGGACGAAGGACTGTAATTAAACATATATCGTAGAAAGGACGATGATTATACATAAAGTACCAAGGATGATAATTATAGCCTACTTATCGTACAAAGGACGATGGTTAAACATAAAGTACGAAGGACGATATTTTTGCTTATCGTACAAATGACGACGATTAAAAATGAAGTATGAAGGACAATAATTATATTATCGTACAAAGGACGATGCTTACACGTAAAATCCGAAGGACGATTATTGCTTATCGTGCAAAGGACGATAATTATACTTATCGTACAAAGGACAATAATTATACTTATCTTACAAAGGCCAATAACTATATACTTATCGTACGTGGACGATGATTATACATAAAGTACGAGGGAAGGTAATTATACTTATCATACGAGGCCGATGATTAGACCTATCGTGCAAACGGCGATGATTATTCATGTCGCGCGATAAGTATAATTATCGTCCTTTGTACAATATAAATAATCCTCGTCCTTCATAAATATCGTACAAAGGACGATAATATACTTATCCTGCAAACGACGACGATTATACGTATCGTCGTAGGGCGATAATTAGACATACCGTATGAAGGATGGACATTATACTTATCGTACGAAGGACAATGATTAGACATATCGTATGAAGGACGATCATTTTGCATGATCTTTGCGTGACACACACCATCCAGGAAATGCTGCATTGTACTCTTTAGCCTCGTAGGAGACCAATTATCATGTAGCTGCAGTCATCTTCTCAAGGTTTTCCAATCGCTGTTACCTAATACAGTGGTTTTAGGGTTTTTTCCGCACGCACGCACACGCACACACACACACACACACATCTTTCTTGCTCTCTCTTGTTTCATTCCTTTCATCTGTGTGCCACTTCCTGTCTCTCTCCTTCCCTCTAGGAGTCAAACTCACTTTTTGTACGAGTCCTCGAATGCCACGAACAAAGACTTTTTGTGCAGCTCTTTTAGAAACTTTTCCTGTTGCTCCTCTGTCTGATCCAAACTAAGACAAAAAAAAGTAAGATTGAAGAAAAGAGCTGACTTTCGAGCTGTGTGTGTGTGTGTCTGTACTTGACTGAATTAGTGAGAGTGTTTGAGTGTATAAGTGTGTGTGTGCCTGTGTGTGTATTTGTTTGTTTGTGTGTGTGTGTGTGTGTGTGTGTGTGTGTGTGTGTGTGTGTGTGTGTGTGTGTGTGTGTGTGTGTGTGTGTGTGTGTGTGTGTGTGTGTGTGTGTGTGCATTTGGTTGCGTGTAAGTGTGTGTGTGTTTATATGCGTGTGTGGGCAAAAGTTGCAAACATCGTGACAGAGACCTGATGTAGACCAGGGCTAACAATGCTGGGTTTTCTATGTAGAAAGGGTCCTTAAGACGTTTGAAGAAGTCGTTGAGTATAGGGACAAACTCTCTGCACTTCTCACATCCAGCACAGGCGAAGAAAAGCATCAGAATCCTGTTCTCCAAGGTGCCTATGATTTCCCGTTCTGTGTTAAGCTCATCCTGGTCCCAGTTGTTCTTCACCAAAACCCGATCCAGGAACAAGTCCACCATGATGAAGAGCTAGGGAGAGAAAGGAACAATGTTCTCAGCAACAAACAAGCACAATGCACAATGCAGAATTGGGGTTGCCCATCAGAATAGGATGTTTTGCTGACGATACTCTGCAATATTGGGAGGACTCAAGAGAGTACTGTCCTGTATAATCCTACATCAACGTCAATATACCGTAAACCTGGCAATGTTTTGCCACATCTCGCATGAGAAATGCTGTGGCAGATGCAAACACAGAAATGGGTACCCATAATGGCTAGTAATTTCACGATTAATTACTAAACAATGGCAAAAAAAACACTAGTTCCTAATTAATTAACATCCCAATGTAGCTATACTCCCAAATGGTGCACATTGTATTGTAACGTTGTGATGTACAAAGGAATGAAAACAAAGGTTGAAAATACACTAAACAACCACTGGCTGCTGAGTTGGGCTCTTGTCCATTTCCAGTGAAAGGAGCCAAAATTATCCAAGAATGGTTCATTCAAAGAGTGTCAACAAACAAAGTGAGGCAAGTGGAGTTACAGTACTCTATACAGTGGAGTAACTCAGTGTCTCAGCCCCACGAGTTTACGGGAAGATTTTCTACTTAGCGTTCATGCAGTTTAACGGCCAGGATGTAGTGGAAAAAACATTGATGAGGTTGTATGCGCTCTGTAGTTTTACTGTTCCTAAATTTGCCTTTCTTTTAACTAATGTGTTCACCTTTTCCTATTCTGTTCTAATAAACATAATATGTATGCATGTATGAGGTTGATAGTGGCCCGTGGCACACCATGTCAATATTCTAGCGGCCCGGTATTAGAGACTAATAAGCCGTCGAAACAACAGCTAAGGACAAACACAATCGGTATGCCCCCTCACCTTGAAAGCCTGTTTCAACACAAACAAAGAAAACACCAGATGCCGTTTCCTCTTGTTCGAGCCATTCTACTCCCCTCTTCACCAACGCTTTCCCTTTTCCCGTCACAATTCCACCTTCCGTCTCGCCCGGTGTGTCAATCTTGGCTTCCTCTCAAGGCCCCTTCAATTACTCCATTACTCCGTTTTCGGATCGACTCTGTCTTTGTCTCCCCCCTGCCAGCACGCCGACAGCCAGGGCTACAACGCCAGGACAGGGGTATGCTGTCGTCTTGGTGTGAATAGAGTCTCTCAAAGCCGGAGCAGATAAACAGTAACAATCCCATTACTTTAAGAGCAGCAGGATGGTGGTGGAAGGGGGGAACAGAGACAGAATAACACACAGGGACAAAGTGGATTGCAAATTGGACGGGTCTTTCTTGGGAATCACTTAAGGGGAGAAGAAAGTGGGAACTAGGGAATAAATAGAGAAGAGAGACATACTTATGACTAAAAGTGTCTGAATGGCCTCATCACATGGAAGATTATGGCTCCTATCTTAGAAACCTTTATTGATACCTACAAGCCAGGTTAGAATGATCAAGTTTTATGCATCAAGATATGGTTTGAGGTATTCCCACTGTTTTTCAAGCTGTGAGTGCTGTGTGTACAGATCTGCTGTGCCACTTGCATGACGTTAATCTCACAGTGACTAGAGGGGAGGTGGTAAATATAGAAGGCTGCAGGGGCATCTAATAGGATTAGTCCGAGACACACAAGGAGATGAACAAACACAGAAGCTGCCGGGGTGTAATACATAAGTGTGGAACCACGCCATCTAATGTATGTGTAGACACAGCTCTCATGCTGCTGAGAGAAAAAACACCACCGCATGATATTCTGCTTAAATTTGCTGCTTTGATTTGCACATATTAGAGTAACTACAATGACCTCAACCCGTTGCTGGAGATAATCTTTATTCTCTGACAAAAAGGAACGTATCAAGTCATACGATACAATAAAGCCTTGTTCAATCAAATTGACCAACTAGATGCCAAAATTTGCAGGAATGGAAAATGTTTGAATTACTTTTGATTTAAGGACTACATTAAAAGTATTTTATTTATTCTTATGCATTCTAAAATTTTGTGTTTCAGGCCATTCTTTCTATTCTTGAGCTTGGGCAGTTGGCCAAAAGGGAAAGAAAGACATTGCATTGTGGCAGAATGTAATCTGGGGTTGACTGAACCACCAAATTATTAACAATAATAACAATAATATTAATTATGCCAACAATAATATTAGTGCAGAGATTTATATGGGGACACAAAAACGTATTTACCTCTGTCAAAAGTCCCTTATTTATCCTCCCCTACTCTTTTGCTGCCCATATTTGTTCTGCATAAAGTTTATAGACTAAAATACATGAAGACTATCCTACATTCAAAACTGCTATGACATTTATTTAACTACCTCCTTGTTCTCCTCATTTCAAACCGTAACACTCAGTTCGCCTCCTATTCCTCCACCTCCCCTCCTCCTCCTCTTCCTCACAGCTCCTCCTCCTCCTCTTCCTGACAGCTTCACCTCCTCTTTCTCACAGCTCCTCCTCCTCTACCTCAGAGCTCCTCCTTCTCCTCTTCCTCACAGCTCCTCCTTCTCCTCTTCCTCACAGCTCCTCCTCCTCTTCCTCACAGCTCCTTCAATCCCTCACAGCTCCTCCTCCCCCTCATCCTCAAAGCTCCTTCTCCTCTTCCTGACATCTCCTCCTCCTCTTCCTCACAGCTCCTCCTCTTCCTCAAAGCTCCTCCTCTTCCTCACAGCTCCTCCTCCTCCTCCCCCTCCTCCTCCTCACAGCTCCCCCTCACAGCTCCTCCTCCTCCTCCCCCTCCTCCCCCTCCTCCTCCTCACAGCTCCTCCTCCCCCTCACAGCTCCTCCTCCTCCCCCTCCTCCTCCTCACAGCTCCCCCTCACAGCTCCTCCTCCTCCTCACAGCTCCTCCTCCTCCCCCTCCTCCTCCTCACAGCTCCCCCTCACAGCTCCTCCTCCTCCTCACAGCTCCTCCTCCTCCCCCTCCTCCTCCTCACAGCTCCCCCTCACAGCTCCTCCTCCTCCTCACAGCTCCTCCTCCTCCTCCCCCTCCTCCTCCTCACAGCTCCCCCTCACAGCTCCTCCTCCTCCTCACAGCTCCTCCTCCTCCTCACAGCTCCTCCTCCTCCTCACAGCTCCCCCTCACAGCTCCTCCTCCTCCTCCCCTCCTCCCCCTCCTCCTCCTCACAGCTCCCCCTCACAGCTCCTCCCCTTCCTCACAGCTCCTCCTCCTCCTCCCCCTCCTCCTCCTCACAGCTCCTCCTCTTCCTCAAAGCTCCTCCTACTCCTCCTCCCCCTCCTCCTCCTCCTCACAGCTCCTCCTTGGCGCTCCAGTTGTCCAGGTCCGACTGCAGCACGTCTGAGTTCTGTGCGTCGGAGCTGAGCTCCGCCTGCTCCTGGGTCTTCCTGGAGCGGGCGCGGTCCCAGTCGGTGCGGACCGTCTCGTTGTCCCAGACCACCGAGGTCTCCGTGTCGCTGATGTACCCCGGTTCGCCCGTATAGTGGGTGGGGTACACCAGCAACGGCTCGGCCGAGAAGGCACGCAGGTCCCGCTGCTTGAAGTGGGCCATGTAGGCAGAGCTAGGGGGGGGGGAGAGAGAGAGTGAGAGAGAGAGAGAGAGAGAGAGAGAGAGAGAGAGAGAGAGAGAGAGAGAGAGAGAGAGAGAGAGAGAGAGAGAGAGAGAGAGAGACCATCAGACTTACAACCTCTAAAAGCTGTGTGGTCAACTCTTAATGGCAAGACAAAATATGCCAGCATGTGTCTCTGTCTGCGGCCGGTGCCACGTGGCGAAACGGCACTTTAAAAGCTGCTGCATAGCCTTTAGACTTTCAAGGCAGGCTTCTCTTTGTTGTTGCGGCAGCAATTGATACAATACTGTCTGTCACTGTGGTAACTGTTCACTGATAATACGTGACGCACTTTCCATTATACCGCATGATTCCCTGTCTGCACAATATTATCCAGTGCATTCACCGTTGACCGAAGTCTTGCATGACATCATGTCGTATTGATGGTAACGTTGGGGCTCAGCAAGAAGAAGTTTAAAACGTGATCAGCTGAAACAGTCGGGTGGTTCAGGAGAACTCAGAACAGAGGCAGAGAGGAGAGAGGAGGTACTCACACTGGGTGTTTATTGTACATCACGGGAAGGAACTCATCGACGGGGAGCATCTTACTCAGAGGCTCCGCCCTGAGCAGTTTCCGTGCGCCCTTCAACGACATCATGTAGCCCAGCGTCCAATAGGAGTAGTCGGCCTCCACCAGATTGTGGATCTTGGGAACGGGCGTTTCTTGGTGGTCCACCTGCATCCTCTTCCGGCCGATGTAACTTCACAAAGACAAATTCCACAAAACAACAGTCAGAGAGGCAGAGAGAGGAACGTGAATCCTCAACACACATGCTGCAACATGCCGGATAGTACTCACATCAGGTCCCAGTCCAGTCCGTGGGCGGTCACCTCGTACAGCAGGTTGCTCAGACGGCGTTTGAAGAACACCTCGAAGCGGAGGTCGTCCTCTATGACCAGAGAGCTCTGCAGACCACGCTCTGAGATCTGCACGATGCATTCAGCACACCGGGATACACACACACACACACACACACACACACACACACACACACACACACACACACACACACACACACACACACACACACACACACACACACACACACACACACACACACACACACACACACAGCGGTCATACAATAAAGGGAGGGCAATCTTGACGTATTCCATTTTTTTTTCAAATCACAAGGAAACATTTTTGCAAGTCCTCTTTTTTTCTTCATAAAACATTAGTGAGAAAAGTCTTTGGCCGGTTTGCTATGATCTCAGGTTTATTGTCGACATTGACCCGGGCGAGTATGAAAATAAGCCATGATTTTAGCTCCTCCCCTCTCGTAGTGTCGGCGTGTGCCCAAACTGGGCGATGGCGAGCCATTGATATCAATTATATTCCAAACAATCAGCTCCAATACCTGTATTTTGGGTTTGTTGAACGAAAGTAAGAGCATACAAACTACGCTGGCTAGGTACTTTTCTCCAATAGTAGTAATGAACAAATCCAGGAGTTTTGATTGCGTTTCCACGTCACTGCTTGCAGACACAGAGACACACAATAGAACAATTCAGGAATTCTTGAGGGTTTCTAAGTCTAAGCATCACTTCTGGACCAAAATGGATCATGAATTCACCAGGACATTTCCCATTCAGGCATTATATTTGCTGGCCTCTCAATCTAAGTCTCTGTCAATGAGCAGGCGCAGCGGCATGTAAGCATAGACCACTTAGGCTACCTTCCAATCAGTTTAAAAAACAAACCCTCCTACACTTGCCCTCGCCACATATTGAAATGTTGCTCCGCACTCAGAATTCAGCATTATCATAGCATTATAACCCTAAAACACGGCAACTAGCAACACTCAGACTTCTAACTGCATGCCTAACCCTCTTCTGGACTCGGCACGAAAGGACACACTCCCACTCTAATCGATGACAGCTACGACACTGAGCTGTCTCTTCTACACGAAGAACCACACAATTGATTGCAAGTCTATTTTGAAGGATGGCAATGAAGCCCTCCACCAGAATCACCAGAATCAATGTGTAAACACGAAATGTGTTCATGAATATCATTTGAAATTGTTAAATAGTTACAATTATAATACAATTACCATAATATTACTATAACAATAGTCGTTATAACATAAGCGTGATCACAGACACGATAATGATAGCAAAAACGTATAATAATTGCAGTGCGACAAATTTGTGCGACGCTGCTAAGCCTCTAAGTCTGCCACTAAGTCTTTAAGTCAGTGAGCGTGCACAGTGGCAAAAAACCCAGATTCAAAACTTGATCCTGTGGATTTGTACATTTGTGGGCCCTATTGGTGAAGACTACCGTGCCAGGGCGGCTCCTATGCTATGCGCTCACCTGGGTTGTGCAAAACAAAGATACCTTTAACGGAGCTGCTAAACACTCATTTAAAATATAATGGATTTGAATGGATTGCCGACTCCCGATTTGAGAAGGTGACGACACTGCGATAGGGGATGAGTTGAACAGATATCGTGGCTGATTAACTTGGACGTAGGCAATGTCAACAATTAAGCTTGGGTCTTGACAAACAGTTCAAATATTTGAACTATAGCTGGGTGATATGGGAATACTACACACCATTACGCATATATGGTAATTTAAGGTTCAGTTTCATCATAAAATAAAAACCTCATATATTTCAAATTGTATCACCATATCTTAAAAGGAGAAGCTGGGTCTTGCCAAAAGTTTTGTTTTTCTAACCCATCAAAACAGGATTAACAACAGTATTAAATCATGGCCCAGCACCATGTTTACACTACTTGTATATTTGTAATCTTCTGTGCCAATCCTTGGCAATAGACAAGTGCAGCCAAAGGGCCTAGGACTAGGTCTGGGGCTGCATGCAGCTCTCTGACCTCCTTCCAGGCGTTGTAATGGGAGAGGAAACAGCCCAGCTCGCCCTTAGTGAGAGAGCGTCCATGGTAGGGGTCTTTGTAGGCGGACAGCATCTGGACACCCATGGCCTCTATGTCGCTGGTGTTCAGGGCCCTGCAACACGATGGAGAAGGAATGGAGTGTGAACGTGCACTATTATCATAAAAGTGCCAATCTGAATACCTGAAGGACGCTGTGAACTAGTTGGCCTTTTATAGAGTGTGAAAGAGAGAGTCATTACTATTACTATTTCACAATATATTCATAACAAAAACTATTCTGACCTGTACTTAAACTTAAACCCCTATCAAACAGAACGTACAAATCGCTGAACTCGTAACATGGCCTGGAAATATTCTGGGCGGGTGCAGGCGTGATGAAATTCAAGTTTATGCTGTAGAAGCCCTTTTCCTTCGCTACCAAAAGACCTGGTGTTATTTAGCAATTAACCCCTTAGGCTGCAGTTGGAAATGATTGCCGGTTAATTCCTCCCTTCGCACTCAAAGGCTGTCGAAACAGGCCTCTACATTAACACCTGTAGCCCACAAAACGAATTATTGCAGAAATACATTCGGATAATCCGAGATAATTAACAGTCTTAAATCATATGTCTGTCATGTTTTAAAAGTCTGATTCAATGTATTTCAAATGAACTATTTGAACCGATTACTTGAAACACAATATACGTGACAATATCGATCTACAAAAGGCGTTCCCAAGGGAATAACATGCCAGCTAGGCGCTTGCTCTAGTGTCTCTTCTTGTCATGATCGATAAACAGACTTCACCCCGTTATGTTTCTTCGTTTTGAGTGCGAAAAAGGCGTCATTGGAGATGAAGGAGCAGATTACGAGGGCTGAGCCCCATAGTCACAGGGCTACTAGCATACTAAGGTTTGTGTTAGGCCAGTAACCACATGTTTTGTTATGAGATGCACAGGCTTTCCTTGTTTTTCAAGTCTCCCAAGGTTTATTGTTGAAAGTAAAATAGGTTTGACATCGAAACTGAAAGTGAAATAAGCTGCATAGCGCTGTTTCGTGGTTGTGTACCTAATGAATGATTTCTCTCCAAGCAGCTTACGTAGTTTGACACAATAGCAGCAGGTCAAATGCAGCTGCAGTGTGTTTGTAATGCACATAGACTCAAAACACAAATTAAAACGTTTGAACGTATGACGTTCAAGAATAAATACAAAAGCGAATTCATAGTGAAATAACAAACACCAACGGTTCAGATTTAACACTACACTCTTAAATAGGATGGAAAAATGTATGACAATTTTACTTTTAGTCGGGATGGATGGCCTTATGTCGACTGAGGACATTCTTTGTCGGGGACGGCCCTTCAGATTACACAAGTGGGGTCAAAGTGCAGAGAGGAAAACCTACTTGCCGTCCACAGCGGAAATGACCTTACAGGTGAGTTCCTGCTCATAAAGCGCTCTCAACATGCGCTCGCGCCGGTCTGCTCGACGGTGCAGGTTGATCAAGAACACCTGAACACACACACACACACACACACACACACACACACACACACACACACACACACACACACACACACACACACACACACACACACACACACACACACACACACACACACACACGTCATTAAACAGCCCTGCTGGACATCGGTAAACGTGCATGAGGGTGTGTTTGTGAATGTACGTGGGTGTTTGTTTACCTCGTCAAAGCCCATCTTGTCAGGCCGCTTGGGGGGCACAGAGAGGTAGATAGATGGCTCCAGTGGAGGATGGTTCACTGGCAGAGAGAGAGAGAGAGAGAGAGAGATAGAGAGAGAGAGAGAGAGAGAGAGAGAGAGAGAGAGAGAGAGAGAGAGAGAGAGAGACACACACACACACACACAGCGAGAGACAGAGAGAGACACACACAATTATATAACACATGTCATTATTTCACCATGATGCACAGTTGTTACATCCCATGACATGCGGTAGGATGTGAAGCGGATCCCAACAGGTGGTACGACCACACGACTCACCCGAGACCTCCAGCTGAGTGTGCAGGAAGCTGTCTGCCTCGTCCTGCAGGGAGCTGTGGGAGGGCAGGGGAACGGGGAGGTAGCCGTACGTCTGCCTGTTGCACACGTGCATCTGTACTCCTGACAGAAGGAGAACCCCTCCATTATAACATACACACATACATCTGTGCTCCTGACAGGAGCACCACCCATTATAACATATAAGGGATACCACACATAACACACACGTACCCACACACGCACACACACACACACACACACACACAGCATCAACACTTACCTACCAAGTTACCTTCTCTCTCACACACACACACACACACACACACACACACACACACACACACACACACACACACACACACACACACACACACACACACACACACACACACACACACACACAGACAATCACAGTCACCCACCTGCACTGCGTGCTGAGAATGCGAAGATGATGACGTCGTCCAGGGCCCAGGCGTACTCGGGGTGGGGGGGGTAGAAGGCCAGCTGGCGGGAGGCGACCTTGCGGAGGTCCAGCAAGAAGGTGGAGTGCACCATGGGCACGGCGAAGCAGCCCCGCCGCTCCCGCCTGCGGATGGGCATGTAGGCGGGGGTCCGCCTGTAGTAGCCCTGAAGGAACAACCACGCACGCACGCATGCACACACACACACACACACACACACACACACACACACACACACATGCACACACGCCCACACAGACACACAAACACACACACACACACAAATGAGCCCTCATCTGGGGACCTTCCCCAGGGGAAGCATTCTGTTGCAGAGAGATAACCGACACTGGAGCTGGAATAGGAATTAATAAACAAATGTGTTGTTTGGAGGTTTGCTCACGTAGAGAGAGATAAGGGGGGAGGTGCATGTACCAGATTAAACCCTTCATTTTGTGATCAGTTTTGTGCCTTTTTTTGGTCATTCAAAGGGCCCGACTACATTAGAAGAGTTTTCATTAGGCTATACAAATGTTGACTATTAGTAGGGCTGGATATCACTTGATGACAGCCCACCAAATAATGATAATTCAACCTCGAAACTGAAACATTGATTTTCAGTTCCCCATTAAAACAGAGCTGGAGTCCGGGCTGAGGGGGTGTCACCTATAGGCCAGGGGACATGCAGCGTGTGTGGAAGGAAGAGCAGCCTTCCAAAGCCAGTGGATCAGGCGCAGTGGCAGGGGGTACCTGGGAGGTCATGCCGCACCAGAAGTTGGAGTAGGCCGCCCTGGACTCCAGCATGGGAGCGACAGCGGTCTGGTTCTCTCTCATTAGCAGCTGTAGAACGTCTTGGTTGGATAGCAGGTTGTCGCAGTCCATCAGCTGAAACCAGGCAGGGCGTTCAATGAGCATTTGATTTATGCACCCACAGGAGCACATTCACACATTGACAAATGTATACATTCATAAGAAAACACACTATCCTTCTGCTTCCTCTAACCAAATAATTAATCAAAACTACAAAATAAATAAATGTACTGAAGTACTGTCTCTTTAAATGACAGTACTTCTGGTAATTATCCCCAGAGTAAACACGAAACATGGGATTTAAGACTTGGCCCAACTCTGGGCACCTATAAAACAAGACTGTAGACTTTTATCGTAAATATATTGCATTTATTGCTTATTTTATTACTAAAATGCCTTTTTGACTTTGCCTTTATTTTCTATTTTTACCAGAAAGATACATGATCTGATACCAGACAGAAAGGATAAGGTTCTGTCTGGGTTTGAGACCTAGAATCTTGGTTGGAGTCCCAGAGAAAGGACCAAGTTCCTTTATGTCGGGTGGGAGTCCCAGAGAAAGGACCACATTCCTTTAGGTCAGGTTGGAGTCCAAGAGGAAGGACCAAGTTCCTTAAGGTCAGGTTGGAGTCCTACCGTGGGTAACTCTGAGGGTCTGAGACCCGAGTTCGGTCTGGGTTAGAGCCCTAGAATCGGGGTTGGAGTCCCAGTGAAAGGACCAAGTTCCATTAGGTCGGGTTGGATTCCCCACATCGGTACCAGAGGGACTTTTGATCTGACATTAAATACATTGCACTTTCTTAAATGCTGATCTATTTTACTCATTTTTTGCATATGTTTTCTTTTACTTATCTATTATTTTATTTTATTGCATGACAATGTTTATATGTGAAGCACTTTGAGTCTGCCTTGTATATGAAAAGTGCTATAAAAATAAAGTTGCCTAAATGACACAACCTCCAATAACCAACCCAGATTCAAACTAATTTCATTTTTGGAAACACAAGTAACTCTGCTCTGGTTAAATAACCCCAATCATTAACCGATAATACAGAGGAGGACTTTGGTTTTCCTTACAAATGGCCAACATTAATTAACTCAGAACAGTGGCAGCAATAGTTTTAGTGAGAAGATGGAGGCGGTACCAGGAAGTAGTCGGCCCATATCTCCCGGGCCGCGTCCAGGGCAGCCTGACGAAGCTTCAACACGTGCTCATAACGTGCGCCAGTCCAGTGCTTAGGCCCCGTCTCCTTGCCATAGTCCCTTAAAGACACACACACACACACACACACACACACACACACACACACACACACACACACACACACACACACACACACACACACACACACACACACACACACACACACACACACACACATACACCATACTGTTATGTTATGTGATTCTCTCTCTCCCTTTCTCTCACTCCCTATCTCCCACTCTATCTCTCACTGACACCCACAAATCCAACAAATACTGTTATTATGGTGAAGCTACATCTTTCTCTCCACACACACACACACACACACACACACACACACACACACACACACACACACACACACACACACACACACACACACACACACACACACACACACACACACACACACACACACAAGCACACACACACCCACATGCACACACACACACCTGGGAACTTCTTGGGGTCTCCACTCCACATAGTGGTAGAGATTCTGCACCTGGACGAGCCAGTCCTCCAGCAGGGCGCTGGTGTTGTCTGTGTTGTGGTCCGTCGCCACCCTGCGGAGAGAGGAGAGAGAGAGAGAGAGAGAGGAAGAGAGGAGAGAGAGAGGGGGGGAGGAAGAGAGGAGAGAGAGAGGGGGGGAGAGGAAGAGAGGAGAGAGAGAGAGTGAGGGGAAGAGAGGAGAGAGAGAGGGGGGAGGAAGAGAGGAGAGAGCGAGGGGGGAGGAAGAGAGGAGAGAGAGAGCGAGTGAGAGGAAGAGAGGAGAGAGAGAGAGAGGAGAGAGAGGAGAGAGAGGGGGGGAGGAAGAGAGGAGAAAGAGAGAGCAAGTGAGAGGAAGAGAGGAGAGAGAGAGCGAGTGAGAGGAAGAGAGGAGAGAGAGAACGAGGAGGGGGAGGTTACAATTAAGATCCACCAACTGAATTGAAGGTCAACAGAAACAGAGCTAAATACCACAGGTAATCGATTAAGAACAAGCCACCGGGAATGGCAAATATTCAAAGAGAATACAGAAAAAGTCTGAATTCTTCTGATTTGGTCCATCGATGACATAGTGCAGAATGACGGGTCAGGACAAACATGATGTGGTGGTGATAGCGAGACAGGCGATATTGAAAGTTGACTGTTGTCTGTGTCATCATAGCAGCTTTGCCAGTTTATATAGCTTTATACCATGTGATGGAGAGAGAAAGAGAGGCTGAGGGAAAGAGAAAGAGAGACAAAGAGGGAGATAACTTAAGAACAGCCTTTTATTTCAAACTGTTTCAAATTACAGCCACATTTATCACAAAACAAACAAAGTGTGCACTAGAGACTAATGCATAATGCGCAGAGAGTTGTAATTGTATAATAACAGGCACAGGAAAAGACAGTAGAGGGAATATACATCACACCATCATATTTACTTTACTATCTTTTATTCTTTATTCCTTCCCCTGATCCCAATAGTGAGCCGAATAGATATCCTGTGTTTTATTGTTATTTGTCTGTGCTGTTCCTTTGTCATTTCTGTAATTAACTGCTGGTCTGAGGAGCCAGAGGGAACTATGTGCAGATTTATGGGCAAATCAAAGAACTTCAGTAATCACAGCGCCCAGAGAGTTTACATGTTTTAACAAACCCCCGCTCAAACTCCTTAAGCACACACACACGCGCACGCACACACACACACACACACACACACACACACACACACACACACACACACACACACACACACACACACACACACACACACACACGCACATTCACAGGGGTAGGGACAAATTCAAGAAAGAATGTATCAGCAACTCAAATGAACTGATGAAATTAAACTAACCTCTCCAAATGTCAACTCACTACAAACAACCTCTGAAATAAGACCTTAAAAATAGAATTAAGCAAAGTCTTACACGGATGAAATATTTTATCAATCAAAATGAAATGTCTTCTGTTGTTCTTTCCTCATATCAGAAATATAGAACGAGAAAATTTATTATTTATTTGTTTACATTACATAGACCTACACCCACACTGTCAGAACAACGTGTTGGGGGGGGGGGGGGGGGGGGGGGGGGTACTTACTTCTAATAAGTAGGCCCGATTCCCAGAACCACTTTTGTAATATTTTCTCACTCACCAGAGAGCAATACGGTCCTTCGGGTAGTTTAGACGCTCAACTGTCCCCAGGACGAGAGGCAGTGAGTGTCCCGAGTTGCGGCAGACCAGCGCTATGAGAACCCGGGGAGCGAGAAGCGGGGACTCGGGGGTCCACCGCTCCTCGGGGAAATATCCTCGGCTTAACCCCGAAAGAAAAATGGTCAGTAGTAGAGGCAAAAGTAAGTCGACCCGGTGCATGGCAGGAATCAGAGTTGTGACAAGGCACCGCTGCAGATATTACACTGTACACGGGATGTGGATGATGGGACCACTTCCTTTATTTGTTATGCCGACTCAATAGACGACTTGCGCGCAGACGGTGATTTAAAGGGATATGGGAGATTCAACCAGACCGCAGGGTCACGTAAATGTGAACTGTTTAGTTTACATACTATGCTGCCGACCTATATCAAAGCATACTTGGTATTAGTTAAATAGTATATAACAGAATATTTTATCACTTTGATAATTTGTCAGGGAATTTTCGGCGTAATTCATTGCAGTAGCCTACTGTTGTCGACAATCCCTTTAAGAAAAAGCCACGCCCTCTTACACAACGCTGTCCGCTGGAATCTGCTAGAAAAACAACTGGCACAGCCATGCATGGCGCGTAGGCATGTGAGGATAAAAACTACTGCTATCAAGTAACATGAATCAAGTCAAGCCACGTTTCACGTTTTTTATACCCTCTGGCATTCTGGTGGGGTATTGGGGGGGAAAAAATTATATTGTGAAACCCATATCAGCACTCCGTTACAAAGGACTCTGCCGTCCATGGTGGCGTCCTTGAGACGGATGACATCCATAATAGAGGTTAACCGCTGCACAGCTGCACGCACATGCAACGGCTTATGCATTTACATGTGTTTGAATAGCTCATGTCATTTTTTACTTACGTTTTATGGATAGAGTGCCATAAAATCCTGGGCAATGGGTACAATATGTTTATTTGAATCGGAGGTATAGAGGACTCTGGTAAAATAATAATAGATGAATAATAAAATAATGAGGTGGGAGTGAGGGAGTGATTTAATATACCGACGATTTGGTTCATTAATATAGCACTTCTTTAATGGACACTGATAATCAACACATATGCTTATTATTTGTTCCTATAAACATTAACATATTTTAAGCTTGTTTCTCAAAGTTTCTTCCCAAATGGTTGTTGTTGTTTTTGGTCTTTTAGAAACCTGAATTACACAATTCTGGCAAACGCTCAGATAGTTGGCATCTGCTAATGCTCCTAAGCGGGCTACAAATGTTACGTTGAGAAAGAGTTGTTCTCTGTTGATAGAGAGAGGGGAGGACACTGCTTCAGGACCAGATGGAAACCACCGACACAGGAGGAATCCTTTGAGTTGAAACAGGTCTTTGTGTTCCAATGTGGAGCCCATTTCACTATAATCCATGCCAGCCGGTCTGACTGCGGGCCAGGCCTTCATATTCGTTTGTCTTTGAATATGTCCCAAATGTGCATGAGTTTTTACATGTCCCAATTCTGTGGTGACTCATGTTTTTGTTTATTGAATTTTATGCCAGTTTGTGTTAAACATGCAGACTTTGCCATGAAATTACCAGAATATGTCAGAGTGTAGCCTGAATGATAATGAAGGATATATAAATTCCTCATTGTTCTGAAGACTTCATTTCAGTGAGTGCCTTCGACAAAAGTCAGGCTGCTATATTTACGCATGAGATATTTAAACTGAATTGGGAAATGTATTGCAACTGCAATCTTCTGACTTGGTACTACATTCTGTTGTACAGAATACAACAGTTGTAGCAGTGAGTGTTGGATAGTATGATGGATGCGTTGCGTCATTTTCCTTTTGTTATTCCAGAAAATGACAACAGGAAGTAGTGTCTGCAACCTCAGCCTACACATGTCCCTCAAAGCGAGGAGAAGGAGAGAAAACATTGTACTGTGTACATGGAGACAGGAGTGTGTGCTATTGCAGCAGACTCAGCTGTGTGTATGTTATTGTCTGTGTGTGTGTGTGTGTGTGTGTGTGTGTGTGTGTGTGTGTGTGTGTGTGTGTGTGTGTGTGTGTGGCCTGTGCGATGCCTGAAGACATCAGCTTCAGCAGACTGTCACAATCCTCAGCTCCTGTCAACCCATGTGCACACATAACAAAATCATACATACATGATGCAAGGTATACTCTTACCCCTGTAGACGAAGCAAGGGCGAGGGGTGGTGTACGAGGCATCTTTACGTGTCAGCTGCAGCAATGGTCTTGCATTACAACAAACTTGCATTAAAACAAACTTGCCCAGAGCAACAACTTGACACAAGGGAACAAGACATGTGAATGTTCACGGACACATGCAAAAATTAATCCCTCCCATACACACGACTAATCTTAAGTCGTTAAATGCCACTTTGTTAAAAATATTTTGCTGTAAATATTCTGCTCCGCTTTTATTATTGTCTTTCATTTGATATCATTACAATACCGGAACAATCTCCACATTTCCAAGGCCTCATGCACAAGAAAGGACTGGGCTTGGTTCTCTATTTAAACACAGGTTGATGCTGCTATCTTCATGCTATGGTCTTCTGTGTTACAGACGCTCCCTCCCCGCAGTGATATCACAGTATCGTCGTGGTGACAGAGCCTCATAGCAGCCAGCCCGGCTATTGAGATAGAAGATGGGATCGGTGGAGAGCCCAGGATCGAATCCTTCCTGTCGGAGTCTCATCTTCAGAATCTTGAAGGTGCCTGAGGACAGATAGAGCACAAAAAGGCAGCATTTTTTTTTTCAGCGTCTTTTTTAATATAATAATATATCATATAATTGGCACGTGTGTGTAGCTGTGTGAGACCAGATCTTACAAGTTCATTCTCTGTTTCTCTGCTGATCGGTCTGGCCTTGAGCCTTTCCAGAAAATGTAAAATGATAGGACCAATAACTGCTAAGGGGAGGGAGTTTCATTTCAGGACGAACAAGTCTTGACAGTCTGCCGAATTATGAACATGATGGTTGCGCCCAAGGACAGTCTAAAATTAAAACGGTTTATATTCCAAATGAACTAAGTAACAATGTTAAAAGATGATACAAAATCTTTGGACAACAGAAGGCTTTTCCATATTTGGAAATCAATAGTGCCCGGTAAAGGCCAGACTGTTGTTCAACTGCGTGAGTTTGTGTGTGTGCAGGTGTGTGTTCGCATGTTTATGTGTGTGCATGGGCACGTGTGTTTGTGTATGTATGTCTGTAATCATGTGTGAGTGTGTGCATGTTTATGCAAGTGTGTGTGTGTGTGTGTGCGTGCTTGTGTGCGTGTGTGTAGAAGTGCATGTGTATATATGTATGTTTATGCGTGTCGGTGTGTGTGTGTGTGCACATGCATGCGTATGCATGTTTGTGCGTGTGCGTATGTGTGTGCATACACAGGCATGTGTGTATGTGTGTTTGTGCATGTGTGTGCGTGCATGCCTGCGTGTGTGTTGTCCAATCAGACCTGTGGTGTCTAGGGTTGACGTGAGCCGGAGGAATACGGGCAGAGCGTACGAGGGCAGGGCTTTCTCCGCGGCACGCAGGAAGTTCCCCACGTCCACCTGTCTGTCTGCGTCTGCTATGGCGGCCATGCCGGCTTTACCCTCCACACCTTACCACCGGACGGACGGACAGATGGACGGACGGACGGGACAAACAGAGAGGAGGATAGATAGAAAGTCATTATTTTTCTGAACGAGAAGCAAGGGCGCAGATTTAAACACAGTACATAGACAGAGGACACAAGACATCACCACCGACAGTAAGAGCCGGAATACATGCAGACGTTTGCTGACTTTCAACGTGCAAGATCTTCCTGGATCTATTTTTCTGAGCGTCCTGTTACTTGAAAGTATAACAGTATTCAAAGCCTATGTGTTATTCTATGCTGTTGGTGGCTTATTTTTTTTATGTAAATGCTACCCCGACCATTTAGCGAGGTAGGAAAGTTTAGAAAGAGTTCTGGGCTGAGTGATAGGGAATGTGATTATGAGCATGAGGACACCTAGAGATGGAACGGGAAATTGTCGCTCTATGCTCATCACTCTTTGGCTTGTTAAACCTGCACTATGCAATCTTATTTTACTGCAGCCAGCACTTTAGTAACTACTGAGTGTGTGTGTGTGTGTGTGTGTGTGTGTGTGTGTGTGTGTGTGTGTGTGTGTGTGTGTGTGTGTGTGTGTGTGTGTGTGTGTGTGTGTGTGTGTGTGTGAAAAAAAGAGGTCGATCTAAACTTCCATAAAAGTGATCATTGTTGCCTGTCCCTCCATCTCTGCCAGAACCTCTGATCCCTCCCGTCTGTGGAGGAGGACCAGAGGTCAGAGGTCGGAGGTCGTACCTGGCACGGCCACGCCGTAGACGGCCACGCCCACCTGGCCCAGCAGGCCGCTGAGGACGCCCTCCAGTTCGGTGGCGGAGACGTTCTCCCCCCGCCAGCGGAACGTGTCGCCGCCGCGGTCCGTGAAGTACATGTAGCCCAGCTCGTCCATCACCAGCATGTCTCCTGGAGAGCGGGATGTGAGAGATGCGGTTGTCATGGTGACGATTTTATTTATTTTTTCCTGTGGGAAAGTGGGAAATCTCCCAGCCTTCTTGCGGCATTACACAGAGGAACGCCCCCGTTTGGTCGGATTCTGAGAGTCCACAGAGCTGACCGTGCGACTCGACAACAAAAATGGCTGCGCCAATAATGAGATGTATTTTCTATGTAGTTCTACCACGTTGGTCATTTTATTGTCAATTTTAAATACTCTTACACACTTGATTACATTGCTGCTTTTTATACGGTCAACAATTAATGCATTGGACGCTCTTGCATTTTAATTTAAAGTTGTGTTTGTTTCGAGCTGGTTTGCTTAAGAGGCTAATGTAGCTAACGATAACACAATGACAGCCAATGCGGGAACGCTATAAGTGCTACAAGCCAGGAAATTACGTCACAAGAGCCAATCGCGCGGGCGGCGTACGAGGCATCTGGAACGCACCGTTATGCAATACACTCCTGTCTCCGTGTACACATGTTTGGTGCCTCTGAGGAAGACGAGAGTGAAGCGTGCGTGTCGGACCTGAGACGTAGGCAGAGTCCCCCGCGGTGAAGACGCTGTGAGCTATCTTGTGAGCCGTGGACTCCGAGTCTACGTAGCCGTCGAATCGCCGGAGGGGGTCAGTCTGGTCGATGCGACCCACCAGCACCCCCGGCTCACCTGGAGGCACACAGACGGTTGAAATAAACAGGAGATGCAAATGCACAAAACAACCCAGAACAGACACAATCCAAACATTCACGAAGTGGCCTTTTAGCAAAAAAAAAAATATTATTAGAAACTAGGCTTTACAAAATATTTACCTTTCAGTTTGTGTGTTTGTGTGTGTGTTTGTGTGATTTGTGTACATGGGTGCACGTGTGTGTGTGTTTGTGTATGTGTTTACATGCGTGCACGTGTGTGCGTGTGTGTACGTGTGTGTGTATGTGTTTACATGCGTGCAAATATATGTGTGTGTGTGTGTGTGTGTGTGTGTGTGTGTGTGTGTGTGTGTGTGTAAATATATATGTGTGTGTGTTTGTGTGTGTGTGCATGTGCACATGTGTGTGTACGTGCGTGCGTGCCTACGTGCGTGCGTGCGTGCCTACGTGCATGCGTGCGTGCCTACGTGCGTGCGTGCTTGTGTGCGAGCCCTACCAGGAGTACATCTTACACAGAGCCCCTGTGCGTTCCTGATCAGCTCCATGCTGTCCTCTTGCACTCTCACCAGCCGGATGGGGTAGAAGTTGGGCAGAATGCGACTGCTAAAACCACAGGCCCCCACCTGGTCTAGGTCAGTATTACAATCATTAACGCTGCTCCTTCTCCTTGATTCATCTATCAGAAACGTTTACAAGTCTGCTTTTTTTTTTACATCCATCCACCATTGAGAAGACCATCCCGCCTCCTTTTCTCGCGCCACCCACACAGGCAAACAACAAACAAACACACCTTTCCGTCAATGTTGATGAGACTACAGTTGCACTCGGTGGCACCGTAGAACTCCCCAACCCGGCGGATCCGGAACCTCTTGACAAACTTCTCCCACACAGTGGGGCGGAGTCCGTTGCCGATGGCGACGCGCACCTGGTGCTTCGCCTCCGAGGGGCGGACCTCTTGCGCCAGCAGGTAGCGGCAGATCTCACCGATGTATTGTATCGCCTGAGCGTGCACACACAAGCAGACACACACACACACACACCAATAACATAAACAATGGTCAGACTAGGAGGTGGTCATTCACGAGGGGTAATCACAGCCCATGCATCATCTATTCCTTGAGGTCCAAGAGGTACAAATGTTCAGCATGCAATACAAGGCCTGTACACCAAGGTTCAGTATCTTATATCCATCCAGGGGCGGCGGGACTCATCATTCAACTTTGGCCGCGGATTATAGTGCCCCCTATGGGATAATTGGCCCAAAACATTTTGGAGACCTGCTTACCGGGAATACAAATGTCGTCTACACATTTGAAAACATTTGTGCAATTGGGGCCTGAGCTATTAGCATTACCAATCCGGAATAATAATAATGCCCAAATTCACAATAGCAATAGGTCCATAGATACACTGCGAATGTATAATCAAACCACATTAGGATGGAGGGAGTGGAGGGATCAATGCAGGCCTGTTTTTACTCACAGTGCATTTATATGTGACACAGTCATCCCAGAAACACCTGGCAGAGAACTTTCTCTTGATGACAACGGTCAGCCCGAATAACAAACACTGTCCGACTCCCATGATGCTACCTGAAAACAGACCCACACACGCACCCACAAACACGCACCAACACACACAGAAAAAAACACACATACTTTTGACGCCTTTAGACACAAAGTTATAGCATATTTGAGGCAAGACAAGACAGAGGACTGCTTGGTTGAGTTAGAACGGGAGAGAGCTCCATGCCTACCTGCAGAGTGGTATAGGGGGAGGCAGTTGTAGATGACATCATCACCTCTCAGGCCAAAGGAGTGGAAACCAAAAGCAGCAATACGGTAATATCTGACAAACAGAAACGTCTCTCTATCGTTTGCTCACAGCCAAGGAAGTAATCAATGACACTAAGGATTGTTAATGATCAGCTCACCGACTGTGTACCACTATGGCCGCTTTCGGCATCCCTGTGGTGCCTGAGGTGTAGATCAGAAACAACCTGTCTGTAGGAAGTTGGGAAACACAAACCAAGATTAGCAGCCGCGCATTGGTGAGTAATACTCCATAGTTGGCATGCAGTCTGTATCTTGAACCCCCTTCTTAGTTCGCCCTTTGGGGGAGGGCAGGGGGGGGGGGATTGAACAAGCATGGACTTGAAGAATGTCACTTCAGGAATGCAGACGGTGATCAATCAAACAGACACACGCACATGATGGTAAACAGAATCGAAAGAGAGGAGAAACATCAAAAATAAAACTCATGAAAGTCTTGGGAAACTTGTGAAAGACATGTGTACGTTCGATGTATGTCTATGTCGAGTGTTACAATGGCTTGATTCGAAACAGACACACATTTAAACATTGTCATATAAATGAGGGATCTATCAGGTTACCCCCACATGTAAAGACATGTCTTTTGATAAAGACATTTTGTAATATGAAACAGAAGGAAAACAAACAAGTGGACTTGGCTGAGAGCTTGGTATGCTATGCATGCATGTGCACGTGTGTGTGTGTGTGTGTGTGTGTGTGTGTCTGTCTGTGTCTGTGTCTGTGCGTGTTGTAATCATGCACACATTCCTCCTCCTAGGTGTCCCACCATTGAAGCCCTTGCAGAGTGTGTATGGGGGTGCAGCTGTAGGGGAGCAGGCCAGCATGGGATCCAGGTGATCAGCCCCTAAACTGGACCTGGCCCGCTGGTCCTCCTGCAGCCCTGTGCAGAACAGCCCCATGGAGGGCTCCAAGGAAGCTTTCACCTCCAACACCGCTGGGGGGACATAGATCACCAATCAAATGTCTGCAACCACACAAGATACACCTGGATAGTACCACGATGTAGTCGCTATATGCTCCCAGTAATTACACGGACATCTAGAGATGGAACGGGAAATTGTTGCTCTATATTCATCACTCGTTGGCTGGTTAAACCTGCACTATGCAATCTTATTTTACTGCAGCCAGCACTTTAGTAACTACTAAGTGTCTTGTGTGTGTGTGTGTGTGTGTGTGTGTGTGTGTGTGTGTGTGTGTGTGTGTGTGTGTGTGTGTGTGTGTTCGTGTGTGTGTGTGTGTGTGTGTGTGTGTGTGTGAAAAATGAGGTCAATCTAAACTTCCATAAAAGGGATAACTGAAAAATAATAAAACATGACATCATTGTTGCCTGTTCCTCCATCTCTGCCAGAACCTCTGATCCCTCCTGTCTGTGGACAGGAGGGATCAATGTCCACAACCTACTCACAGGGTTTCTTGAGTAAGATGCCCTAACCTCTATACCTGCTCCTCCATGACATGCATCTGACACAAAACCCTACACTCCTGCTCGAGGATAGCAGGATATCCCAGCGCCCCACAACCACAACCTCTACCCTTACCTCGCGTGAGCTCTGCCCCGTACACCATGGCCCGTGGCTGGGCCACGGCCACACAGTGCAGCAGCGAGGACTGCCGCAGGTTGTGGTTGATGAGGGCAGCCTCCACGCCGACCATGGCCAGACCCAGCCACAGAGAGACCAGCATCGGGCAGCTTCCCAGGTACAAGGCCACAACGTCCCCCTCTACCAAGCCCTGCTGCAAGGCCCAGTGGGCCACGGCATGACTCCTCTCCTGCAGATCCTTAAAGCTCCACACCTTTGGATGAAAGGAATTCCACCTATTGGACGGTATTCCGGCAGGACGACACCGGTCTGGGTGATCATCCCGTGTCACTGTGTCTCCTGGCTTCACTAAAACATGTTACCAATGTATTTTCACAATCACCCTGTGGGTGAAGGGGGGGGGGCGAGTCCAACAACAACTTTGAAACGTAAGAAGTAAGAAGTAAATAGTGTAATTGAAAATATCCTGCTCAGTGGTCTGAACCGATTGTTACACCAGTAACACAAACACATACACAGATAAACACCCACTTTGGTGTTATTATTGATGTCACCTTCAGAAAATAATTATGAGATCTGCGCCCTTGGTTGTGCCGGTTCTGCATCTTCACTGCTATGTTATCCGCAAACTATCTCGCCATGGTTAGTGGCAGACGGGCTCACGCTAAACGCTCTTCAACAGAATCTGCGTAACTCTGTCATATTCACAAACGATATTGGTAACGGATGTTTCAGTGAAGCCAGGGTAAGACGGTTGCCATGGTTTGATCACCCAGGGTGGTATTGTCCATCGAGTTCCCGCCTCACTCGCATTGGGTTTGACGGTCATTCAAACACATGAAGGTCTTATTAGGTTTAACACCGATCCGTGTGTAAACTCTGTGTATGCAGGCATGGTGTCTCAGTGTCACTGGGTGACCCCTGACCTCTCCTGTGGCTTCGTCGATCAGGGCAGGCTTGTGTGGCTGCAGCGCCACCACTGCTGAGAAGAGAGAGGGGATGGAGCTGTGGTTGCATCGGTGCCGGAGCAGGGAGGACTTCACCCGCAGAATGGCAGCGAGGCACCTTCAGGGGATCCCGGGACGGAGCAATGGATGACAAGGATGTTGGGTACAGAGGCTCAGGGAAACTAAATGCATGAGATGACTTACTATAACCGCTACTATATTAACAGAAACACATGAGGAGTAACAGGGGATATAGAAATAAAGTGGTGCGAAAAATTGTGAATATCTGCGACAAAAAAAAAAAAAAGGGAAATAAAGACGCTGCTGGTCAACAAAATACATGTAATGAAGTATACAACAAGAATAAAGAATTTGTGTGAAATAGGTATTTTGAATATCCAAATAAATGACAGGGCTCAAGTAGGTTCTGCAGAACATTAAACAGG